>NC_133769.1:372207239-372225502 GCF_003597395.2 Chelonoidis abingdonii | reverse complement strand
GTACTGGGCATCAGGCGGTCCAGTCCACTCGTCGGAGTACCGGGCGTCGGGCTCTCCGGTCAACAATCCTTGGTACGGGCGTCGGGCGCGGTCCACTCCTCGCGTACGGGCGGCGCGGCCCGGTCCACTGCCTCGGGCGGTACGGGCGCGGGCTGCTCCGGGTCACTCATTCGGGGTACCGGGACCGGCGCGGGTCCGGTCCACTCCTCACGGTACGGGCGTCGGGCGGTCCGGTCACCTCCTGCGGCTACCGGGCATAAGCGCTCCGGTCACTGTCGGGTACGGGCGTCGACGGTCCGGCACCTCCTCGGTACTCGGGTTCGGGCGTCCGGTCCATCTCGTCGGGTACCGGGTCCTAGCGCGTGTCCGGTCCACGCCTCCAGGGTACTGGGTCGGGCGTCCAGTCCCCTCTCCGGTACCGGGCGTGGGCGCTCCGGTCCACTCCTCGCGGTCCGGGCGTCGGGCGGTCCGGTCCACCCTCGCGGTACGGGCGTCGGGCGGTTCCGGTCCAGCTGGTCGGTACCGGGGCGGTCGGCCTCCGGTCCACTCCTCGCGTACCCGGCGTCGGCGGTCCGGTCCACTCCTCGCGGTTACCGGGCGTCGGGCGGTTCGGTCACTCCTCGTCAGCTCCGGGGTATCGGGCGTTCTCCGGTCCAACTCCGGGCTACCTGGGGCGATCGGGCGGTCCGGTCACTCCTCGCGGTACGGCTCGGGCTGTCCGGTCCACCTCATCAGGGTACCGGCGTCGGCGCTCCGGTCCACTCCTCACCGTACGGGCGTCGAGCGCGTCCGGTCCACTCCTCGCGGTACGGGCGTCGGCGGTCCAGTCCACTCCTCGAGCTACCGGGCGTCGGGGCCGTCCGGTCCACTCTCAGGGTACCGGGCGTCGACGGGTCCGTCCACTCCTCGTGGTACCGGGTCGCGGCCGGTCCGGTCCACTCCTCAGGGTCCGGGCGTCGGGTGGTCCGGTCCATCCTCAGGTACTGGGCATTCAGGCGGTCCAAGTCCACTCGTCGGCGTACCGGGCGTCGGGCTCTCGGTCCACTCCTTGCGGTAGGCGTCGGGCGGGTCCGGTCCACTCCTCGGGTACCAGGCGTCGGGCGGTCCGGTCCACTCCTCGCGGATCGGGCTCGGGCGATCCGGTCCACTCGTCGGGTCACGGGCGTCGGGCGCTCCGGTCCACTCGTCGGGTACCGGGCGTCAGGCGGTCCGGTCCATCCCTCGGGTACTGGGTGTCGGGCGGTCCAGTCCCCTCCTCCCGGACCCGTAATGCGGTCGGGCGCTCCGGTCCACCGTCGGGGTACCGGGCGTCGGGCGGTCCGGTCACTCCTCGCGGGTACGGGCGTCGGGCTTCCGGTCCCACTCCTCGCAGGAGGGTGATGGCCTGCGGTCGCTGCTCCGGTGTCGCCTCCAGTTCACTTGCCCGCCGGTAATCGCGGGCTCGGCGTCCGTCCACTCCTCCAGTACGCGGCGCTCGAGTCGGCCTCCTCCAGTCCACTCTGCTCGGGTCGGCAGCTCGGTCCCGTCGGGGTGTGCACGCCCGGTCCACTCCTCAGAGAGCCTGAGAGGCCTGGGCGCAGCTTCCGTCCACTCTCGTGGGTAACGCCGTGCCCGGGTATTCGGCCCGGTCCCGGTCCACTCTCAGGGTACGGGCGTCGGTGTGGTCCGGTCCACTCGCTCAGCGGGTGTAACCCTGGGCTATCACAGGAGCTCACCAGTCCACTCGTCCGGCGGCCGAGTAACCGCGGCCCCGTCGGGACTCTCCGGGTCCATTCACTTGTGGGTGGTACCCTCACGGGGCGATCGGGGCGGTCCGGTCCTGAACCGGCTCCGCTCGCCCAGACGGCCCGTACGCGAGGAGTGCACCGGACGCCCGGTGCCTTGGTTACCGCGAGAGTGGACCGGAGCGCCCGAGGCCCGGGTACCGTGGCGGAAGGATGGGACCGCAGCGTCCCGCGCGCCTGGCGCACTTGTCCTCGCGGTACCCCGATCGAGTGGACCCGGAGCGCGGCCTACCGCCGGCTCGGGGCGTTTACCCCCGAGTGTCACTCGGTTTCGAGGTCCCGGCGTCGGTGCTCCGCCGTCAGCCGTACCGCGAGGAGGTTGGCACTCGTCGGGACCGGCCCGGGTATGCCCGCCCGGGCGTCGGCGGTCCTGTGATCCGCACTCACTGCCGGTGGTAACTGGGTGTCGGGCAGCTCCAGGCCCCTCTCCCCGGGCCCGTACTGGTGCGTCGGTGAGGCTCCGGTACCAGTCCACTCGTCGTGTACCCGGCATCGTTGGCGGTACGTCCTAGCCTGCGGTACGAGGATCGGGCTCTCCGGTCACTCCTCGCACCCCCGGTACTTACCCGCCGGAGGTCGGGGGCGCTCGGGACCGGTTCCACTCCTCGCGGTACGCGGCACCGTACGGCCGCGCGTCCGTTACTCCACTTCCCTCGCGGTGGAACGGGAGGCGGTGGGCGTCCGCAGCTCGCGACTGCGATCGGGCCGCCCGGGCGGTACGGGCGTCGGCGCGCGTCCGGTCTGACTCTCAACAGGGTACGGACGTCGAGCGGTCGCGGCCGCTCCTAACCTCGCCCCGCTCGGGCGCGGGCGGTCCAGTCCCCTCTGCGTGGACCGGCGGCGGCTGTCCGGATCCGCTCCTCAAGGTACCGGTGGTCGAAGACCGGGTCGGCACTCTCGCTTCGTCCGCGCGCGCTCGGCGCTCGCTCCCAAGCATCCTCAGGTCCCGGCGTCGGGTGGTGGCTCGGTCGAGCTCCCGTACCGGTACTGGTGCTTCCAGCGCCAGTACCACATCGTGCGGAAGTACCGGGACGTCGGGCGTGGCCTCGGCTCCATCCTTGCCCGGTGACAGGGCGTCCCGGTCCGCGGCCACTGCGCTTCGACCGGAGAGGGAGCAGAGCGACTCGGGTCTGGGTCACGGCTCCGACATCCTCGACAGTACGCGCCGGTCAGGCAGGTCGCGATTCGAGCGACGTCGGGCGTATGGCGTCGGGCGCTCGTCCACTCTCGCGAGTACGGGCGTCAGGCGGTCCGGTCCACTCCTCACGGTACCGGCCGTGTGCGTCCGGTCCACTCGCGGGTAGGGCACCGGGCGGGTCCGGTCCACTCTCACGGTCCGGGCGTCGGGGAGCTCCGGTCCACTCGTTGGGCTACCGTGGCAAGCCTGGTTCTGTCGGAGCGTGATCCACGCGCTCCTGCCGGTGACGTGGAGGGTGGCACGTGCGCGCTCCGGTCGACTCCCCTCGCACCCAGTACCGTACTAGAGGGTGTCTAGAGTTCCGCTCCGCGTGAGAATAGCTTTTTATCCACAATTGTACTCCTGCTCTGCGACGTACGAGGTGATCGCGGCGCTCTGCCAGTCCCCCTCTCCCGGGTACCGCAGGAGGGGGCCCGGAGCCCCGGTTCATCCACGTACGCCGGGCGAGGCGACCAATCGGGCCCGGGCTCGCGGCCTTCTGCGGTACTGACGGTGACTCGGAGCGCTCCAGTCCTCCTCCCCGGTACGTGCGCGTCGGGCGCCTCTGGGGGCTTCCGGTCCACTCGTCGGGGTACGGGCACCGGGCGTCCAGGTCCACTCCTCACCGGTACTGGCCTTTGGCGCTCCGGGTCCACTCCTCGCCGCGGTACGGGCACGGGCGGTCCGGTGCACTCCTCGCGGTACCGGCGTCGGGCGGTCGGTCCACTCCTCGGCTAGGTACCGGGCGTTGGGCGGTCCGGTCCATCCTCACGGTACGCGGCCTCGGCGCTCCGGTCCACTCCCTCGCGTACCGGGCACCGGGCGGTCCGGTGCACTCTCGCGTCACGGCGATCGGGCGGTCCGGGTCCACTCCTCTGGGTTACCGGGCGTCGGGCGCTCGGTCCACTCGTCGGGGTACCGGCACCGAGAGCGGTCCGCCGATCCACTCCTCACGTACCGGGCCTGGGCGCTCGGTCCACTCCTCGCAGTACACGGCACCGGGCGGTCCGGTGCACTCCTCGCGGTACGGGCGTCGGGCGGTCCGGTCCACTCCTCGGGGTACCGGGCGTGGGCGGTCCGGATCCACTCCTCACGGTACCGGGCCTCGGGCGCTCCGGTCCACTTCCTCGCCGTACCGGGCACCGGCAGTCCGTGCACTCCTCGCGGTACGGGCGTCGGGCGGTCCGGTCCACTCCTCGCGGGTACCGGGCGGTCGGGCGGTCGGTCCACTCCTCACGGTACCGGCCTCGGGGCTCCGGTCCACTCCTCGCGGTACGGGCGTCGGGCGGTCCGGTCCACTCTCGGGGGTACCGGGCGTCGGAGGTCGGAACATTTCTCACCAGCCGAGCACTGGGAAGGTCAGTTGACTCCTCTGAGTACCTGGTCCAGGGGAGGTCAGGCCAGTACCCCTCGGATACCGGGGGCAGGGTAAGCCAGGCCCAGCGGGAGTCGCGGCCCCAGCGTCTGCCTTCTCCGGCAGCCTCCTCCTAACTGAGCACTGGGCCGGGTTTTTGTACTTCCTGTCCCACCCCTTGACTTCCGGGGGTGGGGACAGGCGCAGGGCCTAGGACTTCCTGTCCCGCCCCTTGACTTCCAGAAGGGGGGGACAGGCCGGGCCTCCTGCCCTGGCCGTACTTTCTCTGGCCTATTTCCCCTCAGGGCAGAGCGCGGGAGCTGGGGCCCCCTCACTACACTTCCCCACATTAAGGGGAGAGGAAGCAAAACTATATTAATGTCCGAACAGTACTGTCGAGGAGTGGACCGGACCGCCCGACGCCCGTACCGCGAGGAGTGGACCGGACCGCCCGACGCCCGGTACCCCGACGAGTGGACCGGACCGCCCGACGCCCGTACCGCGAGGAGTGGACCGGACCGCTCGACGCCCGTACCGTGAGGAGTGGACCGGAGCGCCCGACGCCCGGTACCCCGACGAGTGGACCGGACCGCCTGACGCCCGGTACCGCAAGGAGTGGACCGGACCGCCCGACGCCCGGTACCCCGACGAGTGGACCGGACTGCCCGACGCCCGGTACCACGAGAAGTGGACCGGAGCGCCCGACATCTGGTACCGCGAGGAGTGGACCGGACAGCCTGACGCCTGTACCGCGAGGAGTGGACTGGACCTCCCGGCGCCGGACCCCCTGAGGAATCCCTGGTTTGGGACCCCCCGGACGACACTGGCGACGGGCAGGTGCCCAGTGAGGGGGAGGTTGGAAGTGGCCCGGGGGCAGCCAACCCCAGTCAGGCTGCAGACTCAGCTGAGCCCATGTCAGTGTGTTTCGGTCAGGATCCCCCACTGACCGTCAGGGGCGCTGACCGCTGCTAGGGCCCCGGGCTGGAGCGCAGTGGAGTGACCCCTCCAAGGGTGGCAGACTCCCCCTCCCCTGGCCCGAGGAGGCCGTTCACGGTGGTTATTCGCTCAGCCCTGCTGAAGGCCAGAGCCTAGACGGTGCGCTCCCCGTCCTGCCCAAGGGTCCTGGCTTCATGCCCAGCCCGACTGACAGGGTCTGAGCCACCTACTAACCGTTGTCGTTCCCTCAGCCCCGCAGCAAGGGACGGGCCCGAGGCCGCTGGAGTGCGCTGAGCCGGTGTGGCTCCCCTCCGCCCTCAAGGAGGGTTGAGCCCCGGTCCCGCTCTACTTCAGGAAGATATGCAATAGCCTTTGTTTATCAAGCTGAGATTTCCCCAGACACTTCATTCAAAAGTCAGGTTAGGATAAATGATAAAACAAGTTTATTAATGACAGAAAGATTGGTTTTAAGTTATTATAAGTGACAGCAAACAGATCAAAGCATATTACTTAGCAAATAACCAGAAAAGCTAACTGAGCCTCATATACTAGACAGATAGGATTTGAATTAGCAATATCTCACCCTCAGTGATGACAGAAGCAGTTCACCAAGCTTCCATTAACAGCCCAGAAATCCCTTTAGCCTGGGACCACCACTTCCCCCAGTTTAATCCTTGTTTCTCCTGTATGGCCAGCTGTTCTCTTGTGAGGGGAGTGAAGACAAGTGATGAGGGCACTCCCCATTTTATAGTCTTTCACATGGTGGGTACCCTTTGTTCCAAGCTAAGTTCCCAGCTCAGTTTGTGGAAAAATACAGATACCAAAATGGAGTTCATTTCCTGTGGTCTGGTCACATAACCGTGCATGCCCCACTGAGTCATAGCAGCCATAACTCAAATTCTGGATGAAACACTGAGTCCATTGTCTTTTCTGAAGGGTCACTATCACTGTGTAGCCTCTTCATTGTTGTGTCCCAAAAGCTATCTGTGTGTGCTTTCAGCTTCACAGCATCTTTCAGTGACACACAGAATCACAGACTTTAAGGTCAGAAGGGACCATTATGATCCTCTAGTCTGACCTCCTGCACAGTGCAGGCTATAGAATTTCATGCATCCTGCCCTCAGGAATTGGTGGGTGAGGATCAGGGCTCACAAGCTGTACAGTGCACAGCCTTACCTGCCTGCCTCACAGCTCTGCTCCCAAGCCTCAGTTATTTGTGTGGGGCTTCCTGGCTTCCCTCTCTGCTGCTGAGTGGCCTGTGGGCCCCAGAGCTGGGTCCTCACTGCACTCACTGCAAGCTCTTTCCAGCCCTAGAGCAGAGTGAGCCCAGTTAGGGGGAAAGGAGGAGTGAGAGCTGATCCAGTGCTTGATGGAGGAAGGGAAACAGAGTCTTTTTTTTCCAATGTGTAAAGTAATGTACGTTGGAAAAAATATCCCCAACTATACATACAATATGATGGGGGCTAATTTAGCTACAACTAATCAGGAAAGAAATCTTGGAGTCATTGTCAATAGTTCTCTGAACACGTCCACGCAGTGTGCAGCAGCAGTCAAAAAAGCAAACAGGATGTTAGAAATCATTAAAAAAGTGATAGAGAATAAGACGGAGAACATCTTATTGCCCTTATATAAATCCCTGGTACGCCCACATTGTGAACACTGTGGTCTTCTCGTCTCAGAAAAGATATACTGGCATTAGAAAATGTTCACAGGATTATAGATAAGAGGTATATAAAATCATGACTGGTGCGGAGAAACTGAATAAGGAAAAGTTATTTATTTGTTCGCATAATATAAGAATTAGGTGCCACCAAATGTAACTAATGGGCAGCAGGTTTAAAATAAATAAGAGGAAGTTCTTCTTCACACAGTGCACAGTCAACCTGTGGAACTCCTTGCCTGAGGAGGTTGTGAAGGCTAAGACTAAAACAGGATTTAAATGAGAACTGGATAATTTCCTGGAGGTTAAGTCTATTAATGGCTATTAGCCAGTATGGGTAAGCAATGGTGTCCCTAGCCTCTGTTTGTCAGATGGTGGAGATGGATGGCAGGAGGGAGATCACTTGATCATTACTTGTTAGGTTCACTCCCTCTGGGGCACCTGGCATTGGTCACAGTTGGTAGCCAGGATATTGGGCTGAATGGACCTTTGGTCTGACCCAGTGTGGCTGTTCTTATATTCTTAAGTGAGCAGAACTTTGGGGGAATAGGTGGGGCAAGAGGCAGAGTCTTGAGGGAATAGTAAGAGAGAGTGCAGGAGCCTGAGGGGTTCAGTTACCAAAAATTACAAGGTGGAAACCCTATGTGTTAATGAACTGTACCTAGACTGATTCCAAAGCTGACAATACACAGTATGATCAGAAAAGGATTTAATGTCTCCCTGACTGCCCAGTAAGTGATTAAGGGAAGAGGGCCCAGCACCATGTCACTATATAGCTCTTCACAGACTCGGTCAGAGAGGCAGAGGATCAGGATAAAACTTTAGGTCCCTTTATAAGTAAAGAGCCAGAGCAGCCTGTCCTGGATCTGCTTAGTCCTCACCCCATAGATGATGGGGTTTAGTGTGGGAGGCAGCAAGAGGTACACAGTGGCAATGAGAACATGGACATGCAGGGGCACATTCTTGTTAAACCGGTAATAGAGAGAGAAGAAGAGACCTGGGATGTAAAAGACTAAGATGGAACATAGGTGGGAGATGCAGGTCCCAAAAGTCTTGAGACGAGCATCCTTTGTGGGGAGGCAGAAGATGGCCCTGAGGATCTGGGAATAGGACACGATAATAAAAACGACATCCAGACCCATCACACAGAATAGCACAAAGAGGCCGTAGTAACTATTGACACGGATGTCAGCACATGCCAGCTTCACCACGGTCACGTGGGCGCAGTACGACTGAGGGATGATGTTGTTCCTACAATATGGCCACTGCCTCAATAGGAAGGGGTAGGGTAATACGAGAATGCTGCCACGCAGCACCACGGCCAGGCTGATCTTAGCCACCACAGGGTTTGTCAGTGTGATTGCATGTTTCAGAGGATCACAAATGGCCACATAGCGATCGAAAGCCATGGCCACGAAGATCCCTGACTCTATCAAAGAGAAGGAGTGAAAGACATAGAGCTGGGTGAGGCAGGCACTGAAACTGATCTCCCTGGAATTGAACCAGAAGATGCTAAGCATTTTGGGTAGGATGGATGTAGACACGACCAGGTCGGTGACAGCCAGCATGCAGAGGAAATAGTACATGGGGCCATGGAGGCTCGGCTCCCTCTTCACAATGAACAGGATGGTGAAGTTCCCCAAGATGGCTATGATGTACATCGTGCAGAAGGGAATGGAGATCCAGACATGGGCAGCTTCCAGGCCAGGAATGCCCAGCAGGATGAATGTGGAGGGGTTGGTGAAATCGGTTGTGTTGGAATCTGACATGGAGTAGAGTAGAAAGTTTCAAACTCTGAGGCAGAACGGTCTTTCCTGCATGTACTGTATGTTCTCCTGACTTCCTGTATGTACTCAGGCTGCAGGGTGATGGTCGCAGTAGAAATGCCTGGATGGAAAGACAATATTAATATGACACGCTGCGTGTACTAAGGGAAACTGTTCTCATGGGTGAAGCAGATTGGTCATTCTTCACACACATAAAAATGACATTTTAATTATTCAGAGTAATGAATTATGAACAAATGACCCTACTAATGCCAATTCCATATTTTATGCTGCTCCATGTGTCAACAATGTGTTGTCATGTGGGAAATATTAATAGGTACCAGTAGGAAAAAATGAGCGTGGATACTGGCTATGCATTTCTCAAGATGTCACCCCCCACTCTGAACTTTAGGATACTGATGTGGGGACCTGCATGAGATAACCCTTAAGCTTACTTATTGGTTTAGATCTAGTAGCTGCCACCATCAAATAGGTAAAACACATGTTTATGGGAGAGTCATTTGGAAACTCTGTCTTCCCCTCGAAATATTTCCTCAGTCTTTATCCCCCTTTTCGTGGCAGGATTGAGACTGATTCACCTCCCACCAATTCCTGGTGAGCCCAGATCCAAAAAACCCTTGGATGTTAAAACAAGGAAAAATCAATCAGCTTCTTAAAAGGAGACTTTTAATTAAAGAAGAAGGGTGAAAGGAATACCTCTGTGAGATTAGCATGCAAGCCACTCTCATGGACAAGAGATTCATAACACAATAGATGTTCCTCTGGGCAAAAACCTTAGTTACATAAAGACACCCAATTTGATTCCCCCTCTATGCAAAATGAAGTCACAAAAGAAAATAAACATAATTTAATACAGTCGTTTTTAAAACACTTACAACTTTTAAGAAATAATAGATGGCTGATTCCTGGATCCTTTACTCCGGCACAAACTTTTCTGAACAGACAAAGACTGATTTCCCTCCTCCCTCTTTGAAAACCTCTTGTCCCCCCATTGGCTCCTCTGGTCAGGTGTCAGCTAGGCTAGGTAAACTTCTTAATCCTTTACAAGTAAAAGAGGAATTAACCCTTGACTATCTGTTTATGACAGCATTATTGTTCCTTACTGCAATGACAGCCAGGCTAAAAAGTGCATGCTGTAGGGAGTTCCACATTCACCCAGTAGCTCAGAATCAGAGTGTAGTCAAAATGCAAACCTTTTGCAAGACGTGCTGGGAGAAACACTCCAACAAGAATGGACATCAGGGAAAAGATCAGTGTCTTTTAGACCAGTTCCATGGAAAAACATGCTCCTTTGCAACAGTGGCCAAAACAAAGACAATCTTGGGATACATAAGGAATGGGATGGAGAATAACCTACTCTGCACACACGTCGAGTTTTGGTCACCTAGTGTCCATAAGGGATACAGCTGATATAAAAGGGGTTTCTGAGACAGGCTATTGGAATGGCGTAGCCTGTCCTTTGTGGATAGACTGAAAGGTCAAGAACTGTTTAGGAAAGAGTCAAAGAAAGGAGATATGATAGAGGAGAGGATAATAAAGAATTGAAATGATTACACTGAAATGGACAAAGAGAGAAAGATCCCTACTGGTAATATCTATAAACACTTTGTGCTTCAAAGGGGCTATTTCCAGAAAGCTGAGGCAAATTATAAGCAGAACTGCTTGAGAGGAAAAATTTAGACAGGAAAATGTGAATGAAAATTGGGAGTTCTTTAAGAGTTTATTAAATAGAAGACTGAAATTAGGCAGGGGGAGTAATATATAACAAAAGGGGGAAAGAGAAAATAGATAGGAAATAACACAAATTGGAAGTTATGAAAATTAATGAAGGATGTTAAAATATCATGGAAATATCGATGATTGGTGGAGCTAAGGATCAGAAAAAGAAGGTTATTAAGTATATGATGTACGAAATAAATCCTTGAAAACCTTTAGGATGATTCCTACAGGGAGAAAAGAAACTTGTTTATGTTGGAGAAAAGGTAAATGTATTCAAGAAATAATTTTGTTTTGCATTTGGAAAGTCGCTCACATTAGGAGATGAAATACTTTCCAGTCCATTAGCATCAACTGTCAAACAAAAGAGTTATGAACTGACCAATCAATCACACATCTCCTTGTGAGCCAGAAATCCACATTCAGGCAGCAGAAAGAAAGAAAGAAAGTATCAAAGAATCACATGCAGGACAGGTGTCTGTTAAATGTAAATTATAAAAAACAAAGGTAATGTTGAGAAAAAAAGCTTTGATAAGGTTAGAAATAATGAAAAAGCTGATATTCAATTAGTTCAAAAAAAGTTTGGAATATAATTAATGCCCATCAATAACATGATGTATGGATAATCAGTCTTGTCAAATAAATCTGAATTCATCCCTTAATGAGAGGGCATTTGGCTTATCAAGGGAACCGTGCAGATGCCATAGACTTTGATATCTCTGAGGCATTTGATTTTGTAGGGGAAAATAATGAACACTCTACAGTACCAGTGGATCACACGTTAAATGGACTAAAAACTGGCTAACTGACAGATCTAAGAAAGCAGATGTCAATGGCCAATTTGTCAGTGAATGGAGGTTCGGAAAAGGATTTAAGAATCACTGTGGAGCTCCCAGTTTCAGGCTGTGGCCAAAAGGGCTGATGCGATCCCTGGATGTGTAAACAGGTGTTGATGAGTTGGAGCAGTGGAAGGATTTTATCTCTGTCCATGGCATTAGTGAAAACTGACAGTCCAGACCGGGGATTCACATTTATAAAACAATGTTGAAAAACTGAAGAAGGTGCCAGAAAGAGCCACATAAATAATTGGAAGCTGCAGAAAATACTGGCTACTGAGATACTTAAGGAGCTTCCTCTATTTATCCTAAATAGTCATAACTGGTTCTGTGATCTAGTGGAGAATGGCAGAGCAAGGCCCAATGGCTAAAAGCTGAAGCCAGACAAATTCCAGTTGGAAATAAGGGTCAAAGGTTTAGCACTGAGGGTGATTAACCATTGGGACAAACTGCGAAGGGAAGTGGTGGATTCTCCGACTCTCCATGTCTGCCGACACAGACTGGTTGCTTTTCTGGGAGACCTGCTGGAGGGTTGTCTATACTAGAATTGCTGCAGTGGCGCTGCCATAGCGCTTCAGTTGTAGACACTACTTACACCGATGGCAGGGTGTAATCCACCTCCCTGGGATGTGATAGCAAGGTTAATGGAAGAATTTGTCCATCAACCCTATACTGTCCACATGAGGGTTAGTTTGATATAGCTACATCTCTCAGGGGAGTGGGTTTTTCTTGCTGTTTCAGAAAACACAAATGCAATTTTAGGTTGTATTAGTGGAGGCATAATGTGCAAGTCTCAGTAAGTGATCGTACTGCTCTATTCAGCTCTGCTTAGACCACAGTTGGAGTACTGTATCCAGTTTTGGACACTGCTGTATAGAAAGGATGTAGAGAATCTGTAAATCATCCAGAGTGGATTCTGGGCGCTTGAAGCGAGGAGGGACTGGGACCCAGGATGCCTGGTTTCTGCTGGGAGGGGAATGGGGTTTGTGGAAGGGGCTGGGAGCCAGTCTCTCAAAACTGGGTGACTGGGCAATCAAATGGCAGATGAAATTAAATGTTGATAAATGCAACATAATGCACATTGGAAAGCAGAATCCCAACTATACATATAAAATGATGGGGTCTAAATTAGCTGTTACCACTGAAGAAAGAGATCTCAGAGTCATAGTGAACAGTTCTCTGAAAACATCCACTTAATGTGGAGCAGCAGTTGAAAAAGTGAACAGAATGCTGGGAATAATTAAGAAAGGGATAGAAAATAGGACAGAAAATATCTCATTGCCTCTATATAAATCCATGGCATGCCCACATCTTGAATACTGCGTACAGATGTGTGTGCCCCATATCAAGATGTATTCGAATTGGAAAAGGTTCAGAAAGACGCAACAAAAATTATTAGGGGTATGGAATGGTTTCTATATGACGAGAGATTAATAAGACTGGAACTTTTCAGCTTGGAAAAGAGACAATTAAGGGAAGATATGACTGAGGTCTATAAAATCATGACTGGTGTAGAGAAAGTAGATAAGGAAGTGTTGTTTACTACTTCTCATAACACAAGAACTAGGGGTCACCCAATGAAATTAATAGGCAGCAGGTTTCAAAGAAACAAAAGAAAGTATTTCTTTACTCAATGCACAGTCAGCCTGTGGAAATCTCTGCCTTACGATATTGTGAAGGCCAAGACTATCACAGGGTTCAAAAAAGAACTAGATAAGTTCAAGGGGGATAGGTCCATCAATGGCTATTAGCCAGGAGGGGCAGGGATGGTATGCCTAATCTCTGTTTGCCAGAAGCTGGGAATGAACGATAAGGGATGGATCACTTGATGATTTCCTGTTCTGTTCATTCCCTCTGGGGCACCTGGCACTGTCGACTGTCCGAGGACAGGATATGGGCTAGATGAACCTGTGGTCTGACCCATTAAAGCCGTTCTTATGTTCTTATGTTAACAGCCAGAGCCCTGAAATGCCAGAAGAGGTGACAGTGTCTCCACATAACAGACAGCTGGCTCCTAAGATCTGTAATCAACTCTTACTCTAAGGGGAATTTTTGCGTTATCAGGGCCTGAGCAAATTATGGACCACAGCCTAAGAATTTGAGCTTGTATTGTACATCTAACACCTTTCATCCTGAAGGATCCCTTGTGCCACTGAAATGCAGCCACCTTGGGGCTGGGGACAATCAGCTGTGGCAGGTGCGGGTACACAAAAAAGAGTGACATTTTGACCCATCATAGTGGATTAAACATATCCACTGTTGCAAGGGTCCTGGGATATTTAATGGCTGTGCAGTGTGAAAAGCACAATAGAGTTAATCTCTATATCCCACTCACCAATGTTGCACTAGGTTTACTGAGTAGGTGATCTCCTTAGCAAGAGATGGGTACCTGTGAATCCTGAAGCAGAAATGTCTTTGCCGGGAATCCCTCTCAGGTAGCCGTGTCCAACACCTCTCTCATGCCAGCATATGCAGCAGCATCCCACACCAAGAACCAACATTCTGTATGAACTGCTTATTATTTAGCTCTGTGCAATCTCTGTGGACTTCACTTGGCCTCTATGGGACAAGTCACATCTGAATGTAAACATGCTGGAGACTGGAGACACTCTAGCAAATGTCTCTGTTTCCATCCATGTGCTTCTGTGCTCTTTATCCAGCTTTAGGAGTAAACAGTAATTAATGGACCTTCCCAAAGAGAGATGAGAACGTTCGGGCTCTGTTCTGAGTCAGAGAGCAATTGGCTGCACAGTGTATTTGTTTATATTTTAAAATCATAACTGACTAGGAAGAAAGCTCAGGATAATGTGTAGATGTCTATACTCTGTAAATGGCCAGGATGCCTGGCTGGATAGTAGACAGGCAGATCTGGAGAAAGATGCCTGAGGGGAGACATGAGCATTTTCTGCAGACACACAGCGCTGTCACTGAGGGATCAGAAATCAATAATTCTCATCAGTAACTATCATCACTGTGCAGGGTCTTCAAAACACCTAGCAAAGGAAAGTGACTATGATCATATCCTCAATACACAGTAGGTAAACTGAGACAAAGGGTGACTTGACTTGGTGAAGATCGGAGAGAGAATGACAAACTGATCCCACGAGTCCTGATTTTTCTGCCTTAACCACAGACTCTCTGTCACTAAATGAAGGCTTCAGAAGAGGAAAATGGATTCACCCATTAGGTGTGTGTGACAGAGTTTCCCGGGGTGCAAACTGGAATATGGTTACTGTTGAGCTCTCTGCAATGCTCTGCTTACCAGCCCAGGTAATGATTTCATCCCCTCTGTCAGGTGGGTCATTGACATTTTCACAGACAGCCATTTCTTCAGTAGGATCCACATCCTGTCTTAAAGAGACAGTGTTTGTTTTCAAAAACTCATCAGGACAAAGTCCTGACAAATGTGGACCTGGATTAGCGTATTCTCTGTCACCCCTATCACCATCCCTGAGAGATCAGCTGTGTGACTGCTGCCCTCCTGGAGGTCCATTACACAGCTTCCTCTCAAAGCCTAAGGTTCGGTACCTGGGTGCAGAGATGGTAAGCCAGCCATTCTGCTCTGGGTATCCTCTCTCAAGTGACCAGTGAGGAGATATTCCTCTTCTCCCACTATTCCTTTCCTCCAGTTTCCTTCTCTTCTTCCCCAGGACACAAACTGCTGCCCTCTCTAGGGTGGGATCTATCCCCTGCTCAGCTGTGAAGGGCTCACAGCTAACAGACTGGCCAGTTATGTCACCGAGAGGCTCTGCACTCCCTCCTTTCCTGAGGTGGTGTTGCCTCCTGCTACAGTGTCAAAGTAATCCTCTTCCACCTCCTCAGTGGGTTCTACGAGTCCATCATCTTTCTCTGGGCTACCCTCTGGGACACATCTTCCTATTCCCCCTAGCATTGTGTTTGTCCTTGATTTAGCTGCAACGTGGACATTTTTCTCCCAGACAGGCAATAGACTCTTCTCCCCATGTGAGGAGCCATTGCCATCTGCTCTGGGGCAAGAGCTTGTCTCAACCACCCCTACCCCTGCTAGCATGCAGCTTCCCTCTGCTGCAGAGGAATAAAGGACACTCTCTCAGCTATTCCTGGGACTTTTCTCCTTCACTCTGAACTTCCAGCAGAACACTCCTCCTTGGTGCAGGTGGACACTTTAATAGCCTGAGCTTCAGGGGAGAATTCATTGCTAATTTTCATATCAATACGGTTATCATCTGCTACCTCCATTGATACTACAGCTTCCAAACCTTTGGTTTCTGTGTGCACTTTAGCAAAAGGCACAAGCCTTTTGCATCCTCCTACTAATAAAAGGTCTCCCATCTGTCCTGGCAGCATGTCACATTCTTGCACTATGCTCCTCTTAGGGAAAAGCAGGAGCACCCTGTCCCTGGGCTCAAATTGGGGGCCCAGACCCCCTGATTGTAGTTTCTCTCCTGGGATCCTTAAGCCATCTGCAGATTTTCTTTTGTAAGGGCACCTGAAAATGCAGGACATACTGCAAGAGTCCCTGGTTTCTCGATGGGGTGTGTCACCAGGCCTCTCTCATTCGATCCAGCTGTCAGTTATACAGAAGCTCAAAGGTGAAGGTTGGGGCACTTCCCTATTAGCGAGCAATACTGATGGGATCAATTGGTCCCACTGGCGTGATTCTTGTGAGGGAAACTTTTCAAGTCCTGTTGAGACATTCAGGAAGGCCATCTGTCACTGAGGTCTGTAGTTTCTTACTGCCCAGTATTGTGCATGCCTGGCAGAGCAACCAGGAAGTAAAGTTGATCCCCTGATCAGTGAGAATCTTCTGGGGCAGCCCAACTCAGATATATATCTCTGCCAGCTCCGCTGAATAGTGGGTTGGCCTTGAGTAAGTGGGTAGCATAGTCCATCAGGACAAGGCTGTAACAAAACCCAGTGTTTCTCCTCGGGAAGGGTTCCACCAGGTCCAGTACGACCTTCTCAAAGGGGACCCACACTACACAAGGGGACCATGGGAACTTTTGACACCCCCAGCAATCTGGCATTGAGGCAAGAACTACAATAATGTCTCACCTCATGATAGACCTTCAGGCAGAAGAAGTGAGCTAGGATTCAGGCCAGTGTCTTCTATTGCCCCAAACGGCCAGCTGTGGGATTATCGTGGGCAAACCTCACAACAGCCTTTCTATGACAGAGAGAGGTGACTAAAGTGGGTTCTGACTTCCTGAGTTTGGGGGTCCTGATCGATATGGTAGAGGTGATAGATTGTTAGCTCAAATTGTGGCTACAGTTCAGCTCTCAAGAGATCATTCATGGCTCTGTCAACCTGGGCTACTTGTTCATAAGCCAAGCTGAAGGTGAGGTCATCCTTGTGGTCACAGCAAAAATATATGAGGGTGGTCATTGCTGGACACTCCTACAGGAGCTCTGGTGATAGGTGCTGGGAAAGTTGGTTCATCGAGGGACCCCCTGGGGGTTCCTCAGTATCCTTCCACAGTGGGGTCTCCCTCCATGGCTACCTGGGTACCTGTAATAGAAAGAGAGCCTGAGACATAAGCCCTTGTATCAAAATTCTGGCATGAGGCAGGATCTGCTCACAAAATCTGGCAAGAACAGGGTTGATATTGCAGAAACTCTCATTCATAAGAAGTTCTGGTCACAGAGTGCTCACGCAAACTCATGCCAACATCAGGTGAAACCAGAACAGCCTGATATCAAGGATGGTATAAAAACATTCTCAAAGGATAACAGGAGCACACTGAGCCCTCCTAAAAGATAATTTCAGGATGACAGTTCATAATTTATTTGTATCAGGATATGAAGTAGCATCTTACAGGAAGTATCTTTGTCTGGCCTTATAGATAACTGGAAAATCCCCCTGTTCACTGAGCTGGTCAATTGTTACAGGTGTGAATGTATTAATTGGCCACGGGAGTCTGCGGGATACTAGTACCATGATTCATTGACAATACACCAGGCTAGATGCCTTCGTCCCTTAATGGATCTCTTGAACATTGGGCGGTTTGCTCAAGGGGTTCCTAAGCACACTGGTGACCCTGACATGATTTGGTAAATGACCAAGCTGTCCTCTGTAGGAATCTCAATTGAATATAACAGAAAATTGATAGCTGGGGAGCTCTCTCAGCCCCTCCCTGAAATGCTCCACAAAGCTTAATGAAGTAAGGACCTGCTGGGTTGCTAGCAAAAGAGATTGATATGAATTTTTTTAAAAAAATCTAACAAGGGAAGGAACATGTGATGAAATGTGCAAGATTAGGGCAGAGACTGTAGTCTTGAAATGGGTAATACTGCAAACTGTAGCCAGCGCTGTTCAATAGTTAAAAAAAACACCACAAGATTGGCTGGACAAGTAACAAAAACCAATAAAGAGTTAAAAGAAGAAGGGGAAGCCATAGAGCTCTGAAATGCTCCCACTCCCCTTGCAGGGCAGCAAGCCGTCCAGAGGCAGCAGTGTGCCCTTGTTGCCAAAAAGGCTAATGACATTTTGGGCTGTATAAGTAAGGGCATTGCCAGCAAATCGAGGGACATGATCATTCCCCTCTATTCGACATTGGTGAGTCCTCATCTGGAGTATAGTGTCCAGGTTTGTGTCCCACCTACAAGAAGGATGTGGAAAAATTGGAAAGAATCCAGCAGAGGGCAACAAAAAATGATTAGGGGGCTGGAGCATATGACTTATGAGGAGAAGCTGAGGGAAATGCGATTGTTTAGTCTGCAGAAGGGAAGAATGAGAGGGGCTTTGATACCTGCTTTCAACTACCTGAAAAGGGGTTCCAAAGAGGATGGATCTAGACTGTTCCCAGTTGTACCCGATGACAGAAGAAGGAGTAATGGTCTCAAGTTGCAATGGGGGAGGTTTATGTTGGATATTAGGAAAAACTTTTTCATTCAGAGAGTGGTGAAGCACTGGAATGGGTTACCTAGGGAGGTGGTGGAATCTCCTTCCTTAGAGGCTTTTAGTGCCCTGGCTTGACAAAGCCCTGGCTGGGATGATTTAGTTGGGAATTGGTCCTGCTTTGAGCAGGGGGTTG
>NC_133769.1:372202362-372206852 GCF_003597395.2 Chelonoidis abingdonii | reverse complement strand
ATGGCCCTTCCCCTGTGTAACTGATGAATGAGGAGAAATGAAAACGTGCAGGCAACTCAGCAACTGGTACCAAGATGTAAACGGGGCGTGCCTGACATTGCAGCCACCCCTAGGATACAACCAGATCGATAAGAACTTGACCAAAACCCAGACTTGTGCCTAGTGAGAAGTAAGTGGACAGGAAGGGATAATAGTAGGCAAAACAATACGTCACTAAATTAATAATTATGTAAAAATGATGGGAAAATAGGAATAAAAAAGGAAGCGAGTCCACAAAGCACATGTTAAGGAAAACAGGAGTCTGAGACCACCTTAGACAGCAGGAAATAAATACAAGCCATATATCAAAGGCAAAGATGAAGCAGAAATCTGATTACTACATATTAAACATGGTTAGTTGCCCCAAATCAACTGCGAGCAAGAAAGATGCACTCAAACCAAAATAACCCCAGGGCAGATTTCAGGTTTCTTAGCAAGCAGCTAAGGACTATAACTATCTCCATTCTTCCTCTCAGGCAGGATGAAAAACCCCAGGGTTCGGGTGCCCAACTGCTTTGACCCATGGAATACACACTCCACACTCAGAAGCTAGAAAGAGAAGTGTTTCTCGAGACGTGTGTTGTCAGCATGCTACCGGTGTGGTTGGCTCTGCTCTCTCCCTTGTTGGTATCCTCGTCTGCGTGTGTGTTCCCTCTGTGTGCTGCCCCCAGCTTGCCGCAACTTAGCTGACACAGCAGTAACCCGAAGAGTAAGTCCCCCAGTGACCCACAGAGCCATCTGGTAAGGTTATGAAGCACCCATGCCAGGTTATTCCAGTATGGGATACAATCCAGCTAGATTCTTCTCAATTTACTTCAGTCTGCCGAGCCATAATCCAATATGTCCCACACCCACAGTCAATGGACTCGGCTCAGTTAGTGGCGGGACTTTCCACTGCCCCCTCGGCCGGACAAAGACATCGCCCCAGGAATGCATTCTTACACACAGGTACAAACAAGTTACACATCACTCCTGACGTATTGAGGTGCAACCCCTCTACGTAGCGAGGTACAACCCCTCTACATAGCAAGGTACAACCCCTCTACGTAGCAAGGTGCTGCCTCTCACCTTGTACATATTGGTTAGAACAAAACAACTGTATCCATCATATTACCCTTTTGGCCTTGTCATTGGGATGGGTCGGCCTGTTCCTTGTTATCTGTGTGGAATGTGCAAGTATGTGAATGTTCTGATCTCTAGTGTTCAGTACCTTTTAGGTACGTATTTTCTTGCAGCATCAGCCCTTTCCTTGCCAGCTTCTGTGAGCAGGGCCTGCCTCTGGCTCACAGCTTCACTTTGCTTTATGTTAGCAAAGTCTTGACTATTACTTTAGTTCAGGCCTTAGGCCTCATACCGGGCCTCTGATACCAAGGTTTATATCTTAGGGCCTCCTCTTACTACGTTTCCCCACTTTTTGTCTTTTTATGGGGAGGATGTTTACCCATCGTCCCAGAAAAGCATAATGCATGGACTAAAGATAACCCAGTGGGCTAAACAGTGTTATGTGGTTACCTTATTTTACCATCCATACACTCATGCCCCATCTGTCTGTTTAGTTTGCACATTCCCTCGTACGACTGTTAGGCAGATTTTATTATCCAATTATTTTTTAGTCCCTTATGGTGGGCCTGGGAATGTTAGGCCCGGGACCATGACTAAGGAACGTAGGATTATGACTGAGCCTTAGAGGAACTCCCAAATAATTAATATATATGAATTATATGGATATTGCATATATATTTGTATTGTATATGGGCATGTATGTATGTGCACCTATGACACCACCTTATATCCAAGTGTAACCATGTTTTTCCAGGCTGCTGGTGTTCTCTGGCCCTTTTACTTTGGTGACACAGATAGAAACACACTCCTATTAGGGCAATTCCAGTGATCACCTGTCTCTCTCATTATTAGTAGACTGAGTGTTTTAAAAAACTGGGATAGGGATTGTGATAGTGTGTCCCACACTGCTATGTATATGAGAAGTAAAACAAATTTGGAGTAGTGACACTATCACTGAGGCCTTTCTATCTAAATATATTGTAATTAGTTACTGCACAGTACTGTCCATTCATGTTATAGGTTATCCTTAAGGCTGGTTGTCACCATCTGGTCAGCTTTACTGGGCAGGAGACAGAAGTGGGTAGCTTCTCTGTTCCTTCGGTTGATGCAGATCCAGTTGTCTCTTATGGATGCTGTCTCCCAGATAACCTACTGAACCAATTTATCAAATGTTGCTGTGTCAGGAGTTAATATTGGTGCCCAGACACTGAACAAGGTTGTTTTGAATAACATGTGCCTCAGTTAGGATGCAGTGTCGCTGACCCAAATTATGACTGGTACTAAAAGGGAATCTGTTTACCCAATTTATAGTTTCTATGTAACTTAGTTTTTGTTTGTTTGTTTGTTTGTTTGTTTTTTTACCAATTTTTTTAATTGTTTGCTTCCATTTGTTTGTTGATTTTTACCTGTGTGTTGGTTAAACAGTTTAGCAAGGTTAC
The DNA here is from genome assembly GCF_003597395.2 of Chelonoidis abingdonii. Classification (NCBI taxonomy): domain Eukaryota; kingdom Metazoa; phylum Chordata; order Testudines; family Testudinidae; genus Chelonoidis; species Chelonoidis abingdonii. The sequence continues at coordinate 372,204,312 of NC_133769.1, read as the reverse complement.
ACACATTGTACATGTTACAGCAATAACATACAATACAGTACAATAATAACACAATACAATTGATAATACAGCAAGATATACAGTTGTTTTTACACAGTAACCAACGTTGAAATTAAATGACAGTTTTCCTGGTCCAGCTAGTGGTTTTAGCTGATTGTTAACCTTAATTGTCCATATTATGGTAGATAGAGGTGTATTTGACCAGTCTCTTATTATAAAGCACTGTTGTTTTTCTTTTCTTGATGCTTGGGGTTTCTTCATGTATACAGTTATTATCTGGTGTTTTCAAGGTGTGATATTTTCTGGCATCTTTGGTCATGGGATGCAACTTAAACAACTTTTATTAGTCAACATAGTAAAGTTTGTTTGTTTGTTTGTTTTCAGTAACCCAAACTTAATACACAATTTAACTTAGTTTGTTTAGAATGTAATAAGAACAATGTAATAGGGACCGAGCCTTTTATAACACAAGCTATACTTTTGCAGTTCTTGTCTAGACTTTCATTTCCATTCGGGGTGCATTACTAATATTTCATACTAAATATACTGCTTAACGGCTAAAATAAATGCCCACAATCTTCCATGAGAAGGGATATTGCTTTCCCTTGCTGAACACTTTGTTTCAGCAAAAGAGTTAGTAACATAATTTTAACAAGCTTTTAGAGTTAATTTGCTTGTGATACCAATTTCACTTTTATTAACTGTTTAGAAGCACAAACTTTAACAACCATTGCTTCCCATTAACATAACATAACATAACAAAAGAAAAGCATATAAAATTAAACCAACTATAAAATTAAACCAAAATAAATTTTACATATAGATACATGCAAATACTTTGAGGGTATTTGAGGGTATACTTTCAAAATGCTTTGTTATGTTTGGGAGCCAAAGGTGGAAACGTGTTGAAAATGTGGAAACCTGTTGAAATTGTTTGGTTAGCTTTATGCATAAATTGTTATTTTAAAACATTTTGATTATGACATTATTATAACTATATTTAAAAGTGCAAACAAGTTTATAAAAAGCCCAAACAAGAAATTGACATTTTGTTAATATTATGTTTACCTTAGTGATGAAGTTTCCCCTCACATTTTTTCTTTGAATAACAAATTAAAAAAATACTTAAAAAACAAAACTGCGACTGATAAAAGAGAATTCTTTTTGTTTGCAATTGCAGTATTTGTTGAGGCAGAAATATATGTACATATATTTGTAACTGAAACTTTTTTGAACGTTGCACACAAATTGGTGTTAATAATACTGTTATACCCCAACTATGATCTTAAAACAGTGCGGTGCCACATCTACGTAAGTATTTTGTAAAAGGGTATAAAATTGACTTTTGTTGCAACAAAAAATAAATAAATAAAAAAATAAAAATAATTTAAAAAAATAGTCACGTGACACACACAGATGGACACAAGACACACACTTGACATACAGGACAAACTTACAATTAAAAACAAATGGCGCCAGAATTCTATTCATAACTATACAAAATAACACCACCAAAAGTAAAAAGGATTAAACATTTGAATAAACAAGTTATTACCTTATTTAAAACTTGTAGCATGACTTTGATAAAAATATATTAATATTTACCAAATGTATTGTATTAATTTGGTAACAAGGAATTTTGCATTACTTTATATTTAACATTATTTTAAAACTCTGCTGTATGGAAATAAGAAAAGCCCATGTTTCAAATATTGGTTAGTGGTTAGGATTAGAAGCAGAGAGTGTATTTCTGTTGCTTGGCAACCATATCTTCAAGAAAGTTAAGAATCATTCCAGCTGTTGCATTCCTGAAGGGTTAAAATAATTAATTTACTGGATTTAAAGTTTTTACCTTGTTTTCTTTTTGTTTCTTGTTTTGTTCTGTTTTCAATTGCTTTATCTTTTGGAGGTTTCTGTAAAAACTATAACTTTTAACTTTTAAAACAAAGA
>NC_133769.1:372185767-372200584 GCF_003597395.2 Chelonoidis abingdonii | reverse complement strand
GAGGAAGGACCAGTGTACTGGAGGAAGGAGATTAGAAATACTGTTTTTTGTTAAAGCCCGTGGACCGATGGATGTTGGCCCAAAAGAGCTTGTATCGAACAATTGGTGGAATTGGTCCTTGGGCTCCTGCACAGAGCACAGCTAGCTCCTATCCAACCAGCCCATTTGCATTCAAATGCAAAAGCCAGGATACAGGCAGGATCCCCTACTCCATGGTGACCCAACCCTGCTCCTTCTTCCCCCCTTCAAATGAGCCCACCTATGCTTCCTCCTTCCCCTGAGACCACCAGCCTCTGCCACAATATCTTCCCCCAACACACCAACGAGCACTGCTCCTGTTTCTTTACCCAAAGTCTTCCTCCCTTTCTCGGCGAGAGGCCAGAGCTAGACTGTGGTACGAGCTGCCCCAAGGCACCAGATGTGTTTACCACTGTGACCAGAGCCCTGGATAGATGACAAAGGCCCTCAGAGCCCTCAGCCTCAGTTCCTTTCCCCCTAGGTGCACTCCCAGAGAAGGTGGGGAGAGCCTGGGGCTCCCTACAGTGGCCCTGGGCTCTCGGAATAGCTGTTACCACGCCCACTCTGAGCCTGGCCAGACAGGGGCAGGGTGGCTGCAGGGCTATCTCAGGCCAACAACAGGGCCTCTGGTGGTAGCCACCTACCAACAGGGATTGGACAGGGTGTTGCTGTGCTACCAGGGAGCATTACCACTGTGTGCGAGATACCTCAGCCTCCCAGACGGCAATAAACCCCACTGAAGGCAGGGGAAAAACCTCTGTAACTAGCTTACTGCCACCCTGGCTCTCTACAGTGCTGCTAGATCCAGGCAGAGAATTCAGCTAGGCTGTTACGCTCAGATGGCTGGAAGGCTGTGTCCTGTAGTCCTGAGTACGGCTCTGCGACTCAAGAGAGCTTTGGGTTTGATTGCCTGCCAAACGTGTGATCATTGGGGGACTCCACTGGTGTCTCTGAGCCTCTGTGTAGGTGAATAATAGCCCTGCCCTGCCTCACCAGAGTGGCAGAAAGATAAATACATTGCCAGGTCTCAGATATGCCGAGACCTAAGATCAGGCTATGGTCAGGTCCACAGACCAACACTTCTGATATTTGTTTATAAGGCTTCTTTACCAACAGGCTTCCTGTGACAGCTGACTTCTGAGAAGGCCAGTGAGTTCATCCTCTTGGTGTCCTGTGGCACACGTTCGGGAGTAGAAGCTTGGGGTGACAATGGAGGTAGGTAGTGGATTCTGAGGTGAGTTATGGAGCGTTAACTGCCAGAAATTGGAAAAAAAAGCCATAAGGGACCTCATCTTAGATTGACGTAAGAAAGTAGTCCCAGGGAAACGGCAGTTTCACAATTTTGGCCCCTGTCACATGGAGATGGCTTTGAATCACTAACAGTGACTGGCCAGGCTCACGGAGGTTCGCAAAGACTGGTTCCTCAGAAAAGGGGGCAAACAAGAGGGGAAGGATAACTGTAAGGACAACCAGAGAAAATAAGCTGGATGCATCAATCTTCCAAATGAATGAACTTGGGCCCGATTCTGTTTCTGTAACTCCAGAGCAAAGCCCCTGTCTCACTCAGATTGTAATGATACGTTTCGTAGTGAGTGCAGAATGTGCATCTGCCTGGTATTTTAAAACATTTTCCCCATGAGAAGATAGAATGACACACTGGTCCAGACACAAAGGTCAGTCTAGCACCGGCATCCTGTCTTCTGACCGTCGGCCAATGCCAGGTGCCCAAAGGAATGTAAAGAAAGAGGAATCATCAAAGTGACCCATCTCCTTTTGCTCATTCCCAGCTTACAAAGCACATAGGAAATCGGGCCATACTGCATCAAGACAATGTTCCCAATCAGCCCAGTATCCTGTCCTCGGACAGAAACCAATGGCCAGTGCCGCCCAAAGGGAATGAACAGACAGGTTGCCTTCAGTGATCCATGCCCCCCTGTCAATCAATCCCAGCTCTGGCAAACAAGACTAGGGACACCTATCATAACTCTTTACCTCAGATTGAACCTTAGCCGTTCCATAAACCTGAGAAAGCAGCAAATGAACCGCTTCTAAGCTTACATTACCAGCTTAGATTGATCTCGCTGCCACCAGCCAAGTGATTTCCCAGGACTTGGCTCCCTCTCTGGTCTCCTAAAACTTCTCTGGAGACCCCAAACCAGAAGCCCTGAGTCTTACCTCAAGGAAATAAACACACCCGCTCCCCTTGTCTCCTCTTTATTTCATCCCTAGCTCCATCCCTTGGGTTATCCGGGCGATACCGTATTACTCCTTGAAATGCAAACAGAGATGGCAATTTACTTTCCCCCCTGAGGTTATGCAGATTCAAAACTATCAAGCTAACACACAGGGCATTTTCCCCCTCCTTCTGTCTTAGCCTTAACCAGAAGAAACTCAACACTGGTTTAAAAAGAAGCTTTATATAAAAAAAGAAAACAAAAGACCTCAAAAGTACTTCCTGTAGTCAAGATGAACAATAATACAGGATCAATGCTACAAAGAAAGAATGAATAAACAGCCTATTCAAAAGAGATATAATTTAAACTATTCCAGCAAACTCCACACAGCAGTCGCTATGGACGGCTGTAAATACAAAACAAAACATATAAAAGCCTTATTGTTTTGCTACCTTTGTGCTCACAACTTTGAAACGAAGATTAGAAGCTTGCCGATAGAAAAAGCCTCTCATACGCCGAGAGACAGACAAAAAACAAAAGCCCAAACATTCTCCCTGAGCTTTGAATCCCGTTTTCCTGCTGGTCTCTGTCAAGGTATTTGGTTTCCCTTTGTTAACCCTTTACAGGTAAAAGAAACCATTAACCCTTAGCTATCTGTTTATGACAACACCATCTTCCTGATCCATCCTGGCTAATATCATTGATGGATACTATCTTCCATGAATCTATCTAGCTCCCCCTTTTGGACCCTGGTTATAAGTATTGGCCTTCACACATATCACTCTGGCAAGGAGCTCTCCAGGAAGTCCGACATTGTTGCTGATGAAAAAAAATACTTTCTTGTGTTTGTTTTAAACATGCTACCTATGATTCATTTGATACCCAGCTTGTCCTTGTAATATGAGAAAGTTGTAAATAACATTTCCCTTTATGTACTTTCTTCTATACCACTCATGATTTTAATAAACTTCTATCAACCCCCTTAGTCACACTCTTTTCCAAGCTGAAAAGTCCTAGCCTCCTTAATCTCTCCTCATATGGGACCTGTGTTAAACCCCTAATCTTTTTTGTTGCCCTTTTCTGATATCTTTTCCGATTCCAGTATATCTTTGTTTGAGATGAAGTGCCACTCTGCATGGAGTATTCAAGGTGTGGGAGTTACATGGATTTATATTAGCGGCAATGATGATATTTTCTGTCTTCATATCTAGCCCTTTCTTGATGATTCCCAACATTCTGTTCACTTTTTGGTGTGACTGCTTGCTGCACATTCAGTGGATGGATGTCGAGAGACGACTATCCACAATGACTTCCAAAGCTTTCCCTTCTTGAGTGGTAACAGCTAATTTGACCCATCATGTGTACTGTATAGTTAGAATTATGTTTTCCAGTGTGCGTGACTTACTTTTGCCTTTAGCACTATTAATGTTCCTCTGCCATTTTGTGCCCAGTCACCCAGTTTTTGTGAGATCCTTTTGTAGTTTTGCAGTCTGGCTGGGACTTTTTAAACGTATTCTTGTGAGTTAAGTTTTTTTTTTTGTATCCTCTTGCCCCAAAAAATTTTTTTTTTGCCAATCTCCACTTGTTTTACCTCTTTTTCAGATTCTAAGATACTGGTGAGGGCAGTGATTTCCCTTTACAAAAACCATGTTGACTATTCCCAACAAATTATGTTCATCTATGGTGTCTGACAATTTTGTTCTTTATGACAGTTATTCAACCAATTTGCCTCGGTACTCTAAAGTGCAGGCCTGTGGCCTGTAGTTGCCAGGTCACCTCTGCAGGCCCTTTTTTAAAAAATGGCCACAAATTCGCTAACCTCCAGCATTTGGTACAAAGCTGAGTTGAAATATAGTACAGACTGGACAGTAGTACTGCATTCACATTCGACTTCCTTCAGAACTTCTTGAGAAGAATACCATCAGTGCTGGAGACGTATTACTGTTTAGTGTACCAATTTGTTCCAAACCGTCCTCTATGACAACCTCAATTTGGGACAGTTCCTCAGATGATGTTAGCCCATAGAAAATGGCTCAGGTTGGGAATTCCCTGACATCCTCAACGTTGGAAGACCGATTGCAAAGAATTCATTAGTTTCTCTCAAAAGGCTTATTGCTTTGAGTGCCTCCTTTAAGCAGCTCGCTCATCCAGTGGCCCCACTGGTTGTTTACCCAGGCTTTCTGCTTCTTGGATATATTTAAAAAAACAGATTGCCATGACTTTTGAGCGTCTTTGGGCTAAACTGTGCTTCAAATCTCTTTTGTTTTTAAATTATATTTTTACACTTCGGTTTGCCAGAGTTTTGTGCTCTTCTCTATTTTTCTCATTAGATTCATCCTCCACTCTTAGAGGATGCTTTTGATTCTCACTGCTTCTTTACTTTCTTCTTTAACCATTGTGGCTCTTTTTTGGTTCTCTACTGTGTTTTTAAGTTGGGGTATAATTTAAGTTGAGCCTCTGTTCTTTAAAAAGTTCCACACAGCTTACAGGAATTTGCTGTGTTGTGTACTTATTTTTAATTCTGTTTTCACTAAACCTCCTCTTTTGTGTCATCCCCCTTGTAACAATACAATGCTAGTGTTTGGCTCACTGTGGAGTTTTCGCCTGCCACAGGGAAATATGTGATGAAAATTTAATTATATTAGGTCACTATTTACGACAGCGGTACAGCTCCACTTAGGACTAAATCAAGAATTGCTTTCTCATCTTGGTTCCAGGACTAAGCTGCTTCCAAGAACAATTATTATTACAGATGTCAAGAACTTTCTTTCAAACAGCCCTTTCCTGAGGTAGATACGTAGCCAGTCAATATGGATAGTTGAAATCCCCATGTTATTATGAGTTTTTTTTTTAATTTAATTAGCCCTCTCTCATGCTTCCTGAGCATTGTCAAGAGGGGGGGACACTAACCCATACTGATCAAGTGGATCTACTGCTATATGCTGTATTTTCAAACATAGAATTATACATGCCATAGAGATTCTATAGTACAATTTAGTTCATTTAAGATTTTTACTATTGTACTAAGAGTATCAAATCCACCTCCCTCCTTAAACGGTCTGATGATAAGGATGCCAATGGACCCTAAATAGCATTTAGATTAAAAATCGTCAAACTGACAGGATAAATGTTAATGCAACAATGTGAACACCTTCTTTGGCTCATCGCAACTACAAAATCTTGCCTTAAGAAAAAGCATTAACAGAGCAATGTTTGGGAACAAAACAGGGTGTGTTTGTAAAATAAAAAATGTCGTTGAAATAACAGTGTAACAGCGTGTTTTTTTATGTGGTTTTATGGAGTTCAAGGATATGGGGTTGTGAAAAGGCGGTAGGTTGCCCTTGTTAGTAATACGCGCAGTAGGTTATACAGTTTTTCAACAACAACGAAAGGATATGATGTCCTGTTCCTCTAACAACAGGCCCATCATCACTCACCTAGCCGGTGTTTGTGCATGAGGGTTATTAGGCGCTCCTATGATCATTGCAAAGCAGCCCCAAGGCCCGTTTATCATTACCATCTTCCACTGCGGTTGGACCTTTCATTTTCCACCCCCCTACTACGATATGCTTGCATTAGGACTTGATCATAGCCCCCTCTGATTTCAACAATGTCTCAGGTCTCTCGTCTACTGTTCCTATGAATTTACGCTGTGACATGCGTGCTAGGGTCTACAGTTTGCCATAACATGTTTTATAAAAACAAAATAAATATAATTCCTCTAGGGGTTTAGAACAAGCAGTAACGGTCATAAAAAATTGTAATATGCTTTTGCACAGGCCTTGCTACAAAATATTCTTTAAGTTTGTTTTTGTTAATATTGTTTTTAGCCCTTGTGAGAGCTTTTGGCTCTGTGCCTTAGTAAATTTCCTCCTTTAATCCTAGTTTTATGCTCTTAGCTCGTTTCTTGGCCATGTGTCTCACTAGCAGGTTTTGCCGTAGTTTTTTTAATATTGTTTAATGTTTTTTGATGTGCTTACACACTTTTCTTTTAATCCTGTTTTACAGCTTTATTATTTCCTTTTTAATCATAGGCTTCCGTCCATTGTTTTAAATCTAAGCTTTCAAATCTGGGACTACGGATTGGTCAGAAGTGCTTTAGTAACCCTAACTGTTAAAACATCCTCCACTGGTCCAACAAAAGGACTGGGGCACTTCCCAAAAGCCTGGCCAAAACGCTTTCATTCACTACTAACGTCAGTGGGTCATAGGTTGTTTTGCTCTGCCTGTGCTTCAGTAACACAAGCGATTCCTATTCTGTAAGTACGCCTGTCCTTTAGCACAGCAATCCTTTGCTCAATCAGCTTTCTCTCATAGTCGCTAAGCAACAAACGCTCATTTCTCAATACCAACCAGTTCAGTGGGGTAAATTTTTCAAGTCAGCATGTGTTCGGGTAACACAAATACTCTTCCTTGTATACAATCAGCCTTCTCACATCACATCCAATAACCTTACCCAAGCATTCTTCACTCTAATCTTCAATGTCATCAAATTTCTCTATTCTCTATGAGCAATTCGTTACCAGCCTCCTCTTTTCTTTAATAACCTGCCCTTTACACACAGCTCTCCTTACACAATCACCAAACACATTTCCTTTTTCCAATAAAGGCACCTTACCCGAACTTTAAACTTCTCTCACTCTAGTCTTTTAAACTTCTTCTCTCACAGCTATCCTCACTCAACGTCACCCAATAACCTTTCTCTCCCTTTTTTCTCTTAACCTTACCCCGACTTTCTTTTTCAGCTTTAAAACTGCTCTTACTCTAGTCTTTCAACCCTTTTCTCTCAATGAATCCAAGCACAAACATACACACAACACTTCCCCCATTCAAATACACACGCACACACACACAGTTCAAAATGTCCGATGGTGCCAAACTTCAGCGCCAATGGTAACGGGGTGGGAGGTTGGGACAAAAACCCCAAAAGGGGCATGGAAACCTGTCAAAAATGCATGGTGAAGAAAGCTATCAAGGTTATAATACTCTCTCCTCATAAGTCTTGTGCCCCAGCCCCCTAATAATTTTTGTTGTCCTCTGCTGGACTCCCTCCAATTTGTCCACATCCCTTCTGTAGTGGAGAGGGGGGACTAAAACTGGATGCAATACTCCAAGTGTGGCCTCATCAGTACTGAACAGAGAGGAATAATCATTTCCCATAATCTTCTGGCAATGCTCCTACTAATACAGCCCAATATACCATTGCCTTTCTTGGCAACAAGGGCCCACTGCTGACTCATATCCCGCTTCTCATCCACTGTAATCCCCAGGTCCTTTTCTGCAGAACTGCTGCTTAGCCAGTCGTCCTCTGCTGTGTATTGTGTGGAGAAAAAAAAAAACCTTCCTTTTTTTTCTTTAAAATCTCCTGGCTATTAATTTCATTTGGTGACCACTATAAATAACATCTCCTTTTTTGCTTTCTACACAGCAGTCATGATTTTAAATACCTCTACCATATCCCCTCTTAGTTGTCTCTTTTTCAAGCTGAAATGTCCGTCTTGTTAATGTCTCCTCATACAGAAGATATTCCATAACTCTTTTCTGAACCTTTTCAATTCCAATATATCTTTTTTTGAGATGGAGTGGCCACATTTGCATGCAGTATTTAACATGTGGGCGTGCCATGGATTCATATAGAGAAAATATATTTTATGTTCTATTATCTATCTCTTTCTCAATGATTCCTAACATTCTGTTTACTTTTTTCACTGCCGCTGTACATTGAGTGCATATTTTCAGAGAACTACCCATAAGGACACCAAGATCTATTTCTTCAGTGGTACCAGCCAATTTAAACCCCATCATTTTATATCTATAGTTGGGATTATGTTTTCCAGTTTGCATTACTTTGCATTTATCAAGCCTGTTTTTATCTGCCATTTTGTTGCCCAGTCACCCAGTTATGAGAGATCTTTTAGTAGCTGTCTGCAGTCTGCCCGGGAGTTAACTATCTTGAGCAATTTTCTGTCATTTGGAAGCTTTACCACCTCATTGTTTCTCTAGATCATTTATGGATATGTTGAATGGAACTGGTCCCAGTATAGACCCCTGGGGGACACCACTATTTATCTCTCTGCGTTCTGAAAGTTGACCATTTATTCGTAACCTTTGTTTCCTATCTTTAACCAGTTACCAATCCATGAGAGGAACGTCCTCTTTTCCCATGACAGATTGCTTTGCTTAAGAGCCTTTGGTGAGGGACCTTGTCAAAGGCTTTGAAAATCTAAATACATTATATGCATTGGATCTCCTTCATCCAGATGCTTTTTGACGCTCTCCAAGAATTCTGATAGATTAGGGAGTCATGATTTTATACCTCATGACATTCCAAATCTTCACCCCTGAGCTCCCTCATTTCTGACACAAATAAGGTGCTGTAATCACGGGGATCCCAGAAGCCACCTGTCACAGGAGGCTGTGGTTGAGCCTTCTAAAAAACAAATGTCAGGGGCTTTAATTTGTGAAGTCTGACACAGCTCTGATCTTATGGTCTCGACTATCCGCATCTTCAATGTATTTATCATCCATGTCCATGGTATCTAGCCCCAATCTGAATCTTAGAAGTCCAAAAAAATGGGGTCCAGCATGAATTCCTCTAAGCTTAATTACAGCTTAGATCTGATAAGCTGCCCACCAATCAGGACTTTGAGTGCCTGATAACCTGGTCTCCCCAAAACCTTCCCTGAGGACCCAAGACCCAAATTCCTTGAGTCTCACAACAAAGGGAATAAACCATTTCCCCTCGCCCCTCCTTTCTTCCTCCACAGATCTTTCCCACCTGGTACACCAGGAGATCACTGTGCTTCAAACTCCTTGAATCACAACACAGAGAAATCAGGTTTCTCCTCCCCTCTCGCCCGCCCCAGGGTTTTCCCCTCGGTTATCCTGGAGAGATAGACAGATTCAAGCTCCGTGAATCTAAAACACAGAGGAAATTCACCTTTCCTCCCATTTCCTCCTTCTCTTCGCCCCACAATTCCTGGTGAGTACAGACTCAGTTCCTTTGCCTTAACAAGGGGAAAAAATTAATCAGGTCTAAAGAGAAAAAACGTTTAATAAAAGAAAGAATAAAAGATAATTACTGTAAATTCAAGATGAATATTATAGGGGTCTTTCAGCTTATAGAAACTGGAGAAAAACCTCTCCAGCAGAATACAATTTAAAAATATTTCCAGCCAAAATACACATTAAATTTCTACCAGCCGGATACACATTTGCAAATAAAGAAACCAATTAAAAAGACTAAACCCACCTTTATCCTGATACTTACTAGAATAGAACAGAAGAGATTTTCTTTAGAAAGATTGGAGGAATTCTGCTTATGTCTGGTCCCTCTCAGACCAGAGGAACAACGCAAAACCCAAAATCACAAACAAAGACTTCCTCCACTGAGATTTGAAAGTCTCTTGTCTCCTGATTGGTCCTTGGTCAGGTGTTGCAGGTCACTGTTTGTTAACACCTTTACAGGTGAAAGACCATTAACCCTTAGCTCTCTGTTAATGACAGAGGCCTTTTAAAAACAATGTCAGGGGCATTATCTGTGGAAGTCTGACACAGCCCTGATCTTATGGGCTCAGACTATCTGAGCATCTTCAATGTATTATCATCCCATCATCACTGAGAGGCAGGGCCACGGATATACCCACCAGAGAAGCCAATGGTTTCACCCATGCAGGGAGGGAATTAAACCTAACTGTCTTTGAGTCAAGAGCCGTGCCCAGACCACCAGAGCCAACCTTCCAGACATCTGATCATTGACAGGCCCAGCTAGATTCTTTGCTGCACCTGCAGAGCTCCTACCCTGTCATGCTGTCAGAAGCAGGGATGGGAAGGAACCAGTTACAGACGTTTGATTTACTGACCTGTTCTCTCCTGCATCATTGGATTTTAGGAGCAGCCTGGGACTGGGTTGACCTACCTGATTTTAACAGCTCCAGGAGCAACAGCCACCTCTGGTTATATCCCTGCGGATCAGTGCACCATCAGAGTGCCCCTGGGGTCCTTCAGGTGGCCCTGCAGGCACCCTGCCCTTCCTCTAAGGTCCTTGCAATGCCTAACTCTCTCTGGAATATTTAAAAGAAGTGTCCCTTTGTGGGGTCACATTTATTCAGCCTTCTCCAAGACACAAGGTCTCCTACCCTTCAACTTCTCTCTTTTCACTCAGGAACACCTATCACTCTTGTTTCTGGTCTCTGCGTTGCTTCAGACTTACATCAACCCTTTTCCCTTGAGCCTCACCCCCCAATCTCTTATCACTAGACCCTGACCCTGCTGCTCACTTTTTTTGAGGCTCCCACGCAGAGCTGGCCGTGGTAAGAACTACTGTGATGTTCTCTGTTCAAAATAGGATCCTATAGATCACTTTTGCCACCACTGTTATATATTTGAAAGAAATCTTGTACAAAATGCGGCATGTAAGATGTCTATGAAATTTATGATTTGCAGGTTATGGCTGGTAACTGGTTAAAAGATAGGAACCAAAGGGTAGGTATACATTATCAGTTTTTAGAGTGGAGAGACATCGTTATAAATGATCAGCGGAAAAGGGGGAAACAGTGAGGTGGCAAATTTGGAAATGATACAAAATTACTAAAGTTAGTTAAGACCCACAGAACCTGTGAAGAGCTACAAAAGGATCTCTCAAAACTGGGTGACTGGGCAACAAATGGCTGAGGGAAATTTAATGTTGATAAACTGCAAAATCAATGCACATGGAAAACATCATCCAATTATACATCTAAAATGCTGGGGTCTAAATTAGCTGTTACCACTCAAGAAAGAGATCTTGCCAGTCATGTGGATAGTTCTCTGAAAACATTCACTCATATGAACAGCTGTCAAAAAAGCAAAAGAGTAATGCTGATAATTAAAGAAAGGTAGATGTAAGCAAAGTCAGAATGAGCTTTACCCTGACAGTGTGGTGGTGACGCTGTGGAAAACGACTACAGGGGGCTGATGTCGGTTGCATGGCACATTCATGACTGCTACATGACGGACTGCTGTGCCCAAATGTCACTTTGGGCTGCTATGGGACTCAATCTCTTTGTTTTTGTGCAGGAGTAATAAAGCATTGTTGCCCTGGTTATTTGAATCAATATAGTAGAAATGTTCTGGCATTTTATGATGGAGGGACTCGCCCTCACCTATGTAGCACTTGCTAAGGCAAGGAACATGGGTTCCAAAGTCCAGGAAATGGGTTCTGGATCTGAATCTGGATGTATAGGTCCTCTAAGGGCTGCAACACTAAATTGACCTTTTTCTCTCCATGCAGTAATAGAGCTAATTTTTAGTCAGTTTGCGTCTTATTAGGAGCTGCAGAGCTGGAATCACTGTTTCCTAGGTCTAAGTATTAGATAACACAAGAATGGCTGTACTGGGTCAGACCAAGGGTCCATCTAGCCCAGTATCTGTCTACTGACAGTGGCCAATGCCAGTGTTGCCCAGAGGAAGTGAAACTTACAGGCAATGATCAAGTGATCTCTCTCCTTCCATCCATCTCCATTTCTGATGAACAGAGGCTAGGGAAACTTCTTTACCCTTCCTGCTAATAGCCATTTATGGACTTGCGCACCATGTAATTTATCCAGTTCCTTTTAAATATTGTTATAGTCCAGCCTTCACAACCTCTCCAGTAAGGACTTCCACAAGTGACTCTGCGCTGTGTGAAGAAGAACTTCCTTTATTTGTTTTAAACTGCTACCATTATTTCATTTGTGACCCCTGTTCTTGTATTATGGGAATAAGTAAATAACTTTTCCTTATCCACTTTCTCTACATCATCATGATTTTATAACGGTCTAGCATATCCCCCCTTAGTCTCCTCTTTTCCAAGCATGAAGAGGCTAGCCTCTTTAATCTTTCCTCGTATGGGATCTTTCCAACCCCTAATCATTTTAGTTGCCCTTTTCTAACCTTTTTATAGTACTAGAATACTCTTTTTGAAGTGAGGAGACCACATCTGTACACAGTATTTAGATGTGGGCTTACATGGATTTAATATAGGGGCAATAAGATATTCTCTGTCTTATTCTCTATCCCCTTTTTAATGATTCTAACATCCTGTTTGCTTTTTTGACCGCCTCTGCGCACTGCGTGGACATCTTCAGAGACCTATCCACGATGACAGCCAAGACTGCTTTGGGCTAGTGGCTTATGAGTGTAAAGCAATGAGGTATTCTTCTCCTTCCCCACTACTAACAGTTGAAATCGCTAAAGAGCTGTGTATGGGGGTGGGCCTGAAGACAAGTTGGTGAGCGGCTGTAAGGGTGGCTAATGGAGAATGCAGCGGTGGTGAAGACTACAGAAAAACCCTACAGAGAAGCATGGCAATCAGCTGTTGAATGAGCAGCAAAGCATATAAGATGTCCTCAAACCTCCCCCAACTTCCACCCAAGCTGGGAGGTAAACTCTGGCAGATGAACTTCTGAACTCTTGGGGCTGCACTGACCAAAGGACAGAAACTCTGGATGAGGTGACTGTTGGTTGCTGACTTAAGACCCTGAGGGGAAAAGGCACTGAACTTACTTGGAGGTGGATCTTTGCTCATGGTTTGTGTATTCTGTTTTTGTGGTGTTTCCACAACATGATGCTGCATTGTTTCTCCTTTATTAAAAGGCTTTTTGCTATACTCAGCTCTGTGCTTGTGAGAGGTGAAGTGTTGCTCTAGAGGCTTCCTGGGGGTGGTATGTAATTTCCCAGTTCAGCTGGGTGGGGGCTTCGAGCTGTGGTTTTCATTGCGTTATTGAAACAGAACCCCTGGATACTGAACCTGACCCCTGTTGCTGCAACTCGGATGGGCAGAAGGGTTACAATAATAAGACAGAAAATATCACATTGAGCTATATAAATCCATGGTACCCTACATGGAATACAACATGCAGTTCTGGTTGCCCCATCTCAAAAAGATATATTGGAATTGGAAAAGATTCAGAAAGAGCAACAAAAAGATTAGGGGTATGGGATGCCTTCGGTAGGAGGAGAGATGTGGAAACTGGACTCTCTACAGAAGGAGCAGGGTAACTTTAACTGCTAACGGTTTTACTTTAGAAAGCTTTTGCTCTGCGGTAATTAGCCTGCAAATCTTGAGATACCATTCAAATTAAGGCTCATCAAGAAACACTTAACTGACAATGGAGAAGCCCATTACATTGAAGAGCCTGTCATGGAAACATACTGTCAAGGATATAGATAATAATTCCTGCTGTGACTTGCTGTGACTAAACAGAATCATGCATGGACATGTGACTTGCTCATGTGATTCCAAACCCCATGTTTTCACATGTAATGTTCTACGAGTTGTGCTGAGGGCTTTCTTTGAAACCGTGGGTTTCCTTCTACGTGGCAGAAGCTATAAAAGTATCTAAAAGGGAACACCTCCAGTTTGCTTCTTTCCTGCTCAAGTCTCTGGAGGACAAACTTATACTAATGGGAGCAATCTAACCAATGGCCTGAGGTCCTTCTAACGATTTGGAAGCAACCAGCGAGTTGTCAAGCCAGCAGCTTATTCCATCACTGCTACAAGCCTGAAATAACAACTTTGCATTTATTGTGCATATTTGAATTCTTTAACCAATTTTAACTCTCAAGTTTCTTTCTTTCTTTCTTTCAACCTTTAGATTTTAGATACTAAAGGCAGGGGAGGCTCCAGGCACCAGCGCAGCAACCACGTGCTTGGGGCCACAAAGCCACAGGGGGCGGCCTCCTGGTCACTGAGAGGGCAGCAGTCAGGCAGCTTTCGGTGGCTTGCCTGTGGGAGGTCCTCTGGTCCTGCGGCTTTGGCAGCAATTCAGCAGTGGGCATGCCTAAGGCGTGGGACTGGTGGCATTGGTGGACCTCCCACAGAAACACCATTGAAGGCCGCCTGACTGCCATGCTTGGGGTGGCAAAAAAAAACCCTGACCAAAGGACTGGTATCAACATAATTTTTAGGTAAGATCTGAGTTACATATTGACATGGGTATGTGGCTGGTCCTTTGGGATGAGAAGTACCTGTTCTTACATTAAAACTGGTTTTAGAGAACCATTCATCTTTAAATCTGCTGTTTTTGATGGGGCTATAAGGACTGGGATATCTAAGGAAACTGCTTTTATGACTTCTTGTTAGCCAGTGTGGTGAAACAGAAGTTAACTTTCTGTTGCTGGTTTGGTGTGTTCTGGTGTATCTCATGGAGAATAATCACCAGTTTTGGGGTCTGTCTCCCCTATTTCTCAGCAGTTTGTCTTGAATTTGGTATTTGTAGTTGGGACCCACAAAAGCACGGTTACAACTACCTTGAGAACCCAGGCTGCTGTGAGGATTCCTGGACCCTCCATCTTCTCTGTGATGCACCCTAAGGGCAGTACATAGGCTGGAGCATTCTCGTGGGCCCCCAACACCTGCCCAGGGCAGGTGAGGAACTGGGGCTCCTCACAGTCGTCCTGAATCTCTTTTCAGCTCTTTCTATGGCCCAGCTCAGGCTTCTGGCCTGGAGTGGAGGCAGAGTCTCAGGTAATGAGGAGGACTTGGGGTGGTAGTCTTGGGGGAAGAGGAGGACCAGGGGTGAGGCCTCCAGAGGGAAGAAGAGGGGCAGGTGTATCATCACATAGTGGTCAGGAAACCTACATCTGTCCCAATTTTTCCTCTGAA
>NC_133769.1:372151363-372185538 GCF_003597395.2 Chelonoidis abingdonii | reverse complement strand
CACTGCCCCCTAAGCCGGACAAAGACATCGCCCCAGGGAGACATTCTTATACACAGGTACAAACAAGTTACACATCACTCCTGACGTATTGAGGTGCAACCTCTCTACGTGGCGAGGTACAACCCCTCCACTTAGCAAGGTGCCGCCTCTCACCTTGTACATGTTGGTTAGAACAAAACAACTCTATCCATCATATTACCCTTTTGCCCCTGTCATTGGGATGGGTCGGCCTGTTCCTTGTTATCTGTGTGGAATGTACAAATATGTGAATGTTCTGATCTCTAGTGTTCAGTACCTTTTAGGTACGTATCTTCTTGCAGCATCAGGCCTTTCCTTACCAGCTTCTATGAGCAGAGCCTGCCTCTGGCTCATAGCTTAACTTTGCTTTATGTTAGCAAAGTCTTGACCATTTCTTCAGTTCAGGCCTCAGGCCTCATACTGGGCCTCTGATACCAAGGTTTATATCTTAGGGTCTCCTCTTACTACAAGAAGCTTCTTTCTCAATTATCTCTTCATGTCTTCAGACCATGTAGACGCTTGTATTTTACAGCTCTCTAACTTGCTGGCTCAGGGCTTCGCACTTTGTAGTGTAGACTCAGCCTTACTTTGCTAAACTTGTGGCTGCTGCTGCTGCTGCTGCTTGTATCTTAAAATAACTTTACAGAGTTAATTTCTCTTGGCTCAGCTCTTGTAGTCTTCCTAGGTTGCTCTTCACCAGTCAAATGTAGGGTGAGAATATGTAGTCTATATGTAAGGTGACCAGATAGCTAGGATGAAAAATCCGGATGGGGTGGGGGGTAATTGGCACCTATATAAGACAAAGCCCCAAATATTGTGACTGTCCCTATAAAATTAGGACATCTGGTCACCCTAGTATTATGCCAAAAGTGTGGGAACTTTGATAAGCTATACTGATGTACAGCATTATCCCACTGGGTGCCTTGTAACTGAAATGGGCTTAGAATCTAATGAGTCTTGTGGGTGGTAGCTTTGTGGATGCTATGCTACAGTTCATACCAACAGCACAGAAAGAAACTGGGCCCAACTGGTACAAAAAGAACAAGTCAATGAGGTGGTACAAATGCAAGATGGGGTGTGTGCTCTGGAATACTACAATTTTTCTATACATGGAAACATTTGTTCTGAAATTTGTGTGTGTGTGTGCACGCACAGTCCAAATCGGAAGCCAGGCCTTTTGGTCACCAAGTAGAGTCAGCACTGCCATTGAAATTATTACTTCTCCAGGAAACCTATAACCTAGAGCTCTGGTATAGAGCTCCCCTTGGGCCCACTCTCTTTCCTGATTCTCTCTTTCAGGGCACATGACCATTACAGCAAACAGACCCAGGCCTTGCACAAGGGTTTGATAAAACAATTCCTCTACTTTAGCCACTACAAGAGATCCCCAGATCTAGGCCAGTGCAACACAACACCTTCATGCCATTCCTTGCCTCTGTGTCCTCACTGTCCTGGAGAATTCTTTAGGATTTGATCAGAGCCCTCTGAGGTGCTCAGGATCCATCTCCTGCAACTCCTGGCTTCTTCTGGAGCTGGAGTCTGTCTCTTTGCTACAGTCAGACCCCTGCCACCAAAGAGTCGCTTATCCCACCCTTGTGGTCTCTCTCTTTGTTCCTTCTTCCTGGAAGGTTCCATTCCTTCCATGGCCACCTCTCTGCAGAGACACTGGGGAAAACTGGTTTTATCTAGGATGCAGCTGTAATGCTGACGGACACTGCAGCTGCTTGGTAGGGCTGCATCCAGGGGGTGGTCTGGGGTTGCCACAAGTGCTTCGACAGGCAGTGGCTTGGGAGGTTGGCCCAGGCAGCAGCACAAGTGCTAACGGGGCATCCCGGGGACCACTGCTGTTTCTGGGAGGGAGGGTTGGCAGGGCCTCCCTCAACTCCTAGCTCCAGTCTGTGTGCTGCCCCACCTCAAGCGCCAGATCCCCATCTACCATGGCCAATGGGAGCTGAGGGGGTGCCTGTGGGAGGAAGCAGTGTTTGGACTGGAGCTAGCAGCTGAGGAAGGTACCTATTGCTACTTCTGAAGCCACGCCCCTCTCCAAGTAAGTGCCATCCAGATCCCTCATCCCTTCCTGCACCCCAACCTGGAGTCCCCTTCCACATCCCAACTCCCACTGCTGCAGGGAGGCGTGTGGCAGCCTGACAATGCCCCACCAATGCCTGGTGAGTCTGGCCTAAGGGCCGCACAAGCTGCTCAGGTGGCTCCTGGGCCAGCCGCACCAGCCACTGCAGAAGTTATGGAGGTCACAAAAAGTCACAGAAACAAAGGGAAGGAATAAATTATGAGAATGGAGAGAGGCAAATGGTGGTATTCTCCAGGGGTCAGTACTGGGACCAGAGTTGTTCAACATAGTCATAAGTGATCTGGAAACAGATGTAAACAGTGAGGTGGCAAAGTTTGCCTAGGATATAAAACTACTAAAGGTAGTTAAGTCTAAAGCAGACAGCAAAGAGTGACAAAGGGATCTCACAAAATAGGGTCTCTGGACAACACAAATGCAGATGAAATGCAATGCCAATAGATGCAAAGTATTGTACATGGCAAAATATAATCCCAACTGTACATACAAAATAATAGAGTATAAATTAGCTGTCACCCATCAAGAAAGAGAGCTTGAAGTCATTGTGGCTAGTTCTCTGAAAACATCTGCACAATGTACTGTGGCAATCAAAAAAGCTAACAGACTGCTAGTGACCTTTAAGAAACAGATAGATAATTAGACAAAAAATATAATATTGTGTCTATGTAAATCCATGGTACACCCACATATTGAAAACTGCATGCAGATTTGGTCACCGTGTAACCCAAGTTTCAGAACCCTCAGCTGGGGTAACTTAACTATTGCGCTCCTGGCGGTGTCAGGAATAAATCCATGCGACCACAGCAATTCTCTCTAATAAAAGATTGATGCAAGTAAATGTGCTGTAGACTAACATTTCAGTTTATTATACATAAGTGGACACAGGCATAAGCAGTAGGTTTAGAACTTGCCAGATGTTTACCTAAACTCTGGAACGGTACTGAGTAATTAACAAGGGGTTTGAAGTGGCTAGTTGCTCACCCACTGAGGAGAAAAAGTGTAAGGAAAAGAGACTTTCCAGATGGCTTCAGAGGACTGCTCCAAAGCACATTCTATAGCTAATCCTTTTTATAACTAGCTTCTACAAAACACGTAGGTTATAATGAACCCTACTGGATCATCACTTTTCCTCACTTCCATTAAACTTCTAATATCAGAAGCATCTAGATTCAAGGTTTCCACCCAACTTACCCTCTTTATTCTCAGTTATATATTTTTTCTCCCATCCTCCCATTATGAGTAGCAGAAACTGCCAATTAGCTTCTGACCTTCCATCTAACAGCGTGCTTAACAATTTACCCTTAACTATATAGTCCTCTATTTCATTAATTCATTGTGGCTGAATGCACATATCATGGTTGCAATTAGCTTATTTAGTCAACAAAGACCTAAAGGATAAGGCTGCAGTTCATACCAATGAACAAGGTATGATATAAAAGGTAATATGTCAAACAGACGTGATTTCTTTTTTAGGTGATATCAAATATTGTTGATAAAGGCAGTTGCAGAGATGAAATGGACTTAGACCACTGCAAGTTGTTTGACCTAATATCACATGACATTTAGATCAACTAACTAACACTCTGCTGCTGTAACTAACACTAGAGAGTATCAGTAGATCATTCCTTAGATAGAGTGAGAACTGAGTAACTGATAGATCTCAGAAAGGAGACATCCATGGGGAATCATCATCCAATGCGTTTTTTTCTCCTGCTTCACAAAGGTCCTTAGCACTTATATATCCCTCAGGGACCGGTTGGTGGGCTGGAGAGAGGAGTCTATTTCCATGTGGCATTGCCAGCTGTGAGCCATCTGCTGGAGGCAGGTGCCTAGGAGAGGTCAGCACTTTCTCATGAGAGACCTGAGAGAGATGTGGGAGATCCAGAACCAAAATCTCTGCTCTACCTGATTTGTAGCAGGGCCTTAAACACAGGTCTCCCATGTCACACATGAGTGCCCACGAGGGAATCTCTGTCAGTCTGTCTGGAGCTCTTACACTTTGTACAAATAAACCTTCAGTGGACCAGAGATTTGAATCTGGGTCTCCCACATTCCAGGGGAAGGGCGCTAAACCTCTAGGCTATGAGATATAGTGGGTCTGCACACACACAATCCTACATGCAGACATACACATGGACCCTCACACATGTGCACATGCATGTGGATCCATGGACACGCACACAGAGACACACATGCACACATACATACACGCATGAACACACAGACACATACATGGAGTATCCCAGTATACTAATGTCCAATACTCCTTGCAAACTCTGTAAGTACAAATATTTGCTTTAAAAGAGTAATAAGCATTTGATTATTACTTATAAATATTATTTATTACTATGGCAGTGTTGATAGCTAGTTCTATTCTTTTCTGAACCTGCTGTTGTCATTTGGCTTTTTTTGGTTTGAGGTTGCTTGTAGCAACACATTCCCATCAGTACAATTATTTCTATGGCTTGTATTCCCAGCAGTGTTACACTAAGTGTTCTGACTATCGGATGTAGAGTAATACCCTGTGGGACTGCCCACCAAGGTGTTTTCACCTCTCTTTGCATGATTTCTATTTCTTCTCTTTGTTGTTGGGTAAGATGAGCTATGAGTATTAAGGCTTCCTTGGTTCTTGACACCAAAGCATGCATATCAAATCGTAATTGTCCACTGGGGGAAACAATTCAATCAATTATCAGAGGATAGCCATGAGAATGAGAAGTCTGACGGCACCTTAAAGACTAACAGACTTGTTGGTGTCACTAGGCATAACCCCAGGTAACTCAGGTGGGTGGAAGGCCACAAGTGTCGATGAAGCCCTCCTGTTCTAGGCCAAAGCGAACCAAAGCCCCTCCATGTTGAACTTTACTCGACCTAGAATGCTATCAGTCTCAGCACAGTTCATACCGGTCTAAAGCAGTAGTGATAAGGCCTCCGTGTTGAAGGACAAGATAACTGGAAGAAGGAAAACTTACTAACGAGCTGCCGCGGCCAAGATTACTTAATGTACTTGCGCTTATGTAATTGCTACAGGGAAAGGAGGGGGGGAAAGGAAAAAGAATTTAAAAAGGGAAAAGCCACTTGTGTGTGTATGTGCAGGATTTGAGATTATATTCTCCCTTGCACCTTATTTGAGCTCAAATAAACTTGTGTTTTGCTTCTCCACCCTGGTGTGTTTATTCGAGCCGAGCACACCGGACCACGAACCACTGTTGCTTGGCCTCGGGCAGTATCTGTGCCGGCAACAGACTGATTTGGGCATAAGCTTTCGTGGGTAAAAAATCCACTTCTTCAGAAGCATGGAGTGAAAATTACAGATACAGGCAAAAATATATATTGGTCCATGAAGAGAAAGGAGTTACCATTCAAGTGGAGAACAAGTGCTGAAGGCCAATGCAGTCAGGGTGGATGTTGTCCACTCCCAATAATTGATGAGGAGGTGTAATACCAAGAGAGGGAACATTTCTTTTTTCAGTGAACCATCCACTCCCAGTCCCTATTCAAGCCCAAATGACAGCGTTAAGTTTGCAAATGAATTGTAGCTCAGCAGTTTCTCTTTGACGTCTGCCGTTGAAGTTTTTTTGTTGAAGAATGGCTACTTTGAAATCTGTTATTGAGTGTCCAGGGAGATTGAAGTGTTCTCCTACTGGCTTTTGTATGTTACCATTCTTGATGTCTGATTTGTGCCCATTTATCCTTTTACATAGAGACTGTCCAGTTTGGACAATATACATGTTAGAGGGGCATTGATGGCAAATGATGGCTTATATCACATTAGTAGATGTGTGGAGGTGAATGAGCTTCTGATGGTGTGGTTAGTGTGGCTGAGTCCTATGATCATATCACTAGAGTAGATACGGGGACAGATTAGGCAACGGGATTTGTTACATGTATTGGTTCATGGGTTAGTGTTTCTGTGGTGTGGTTTGTAGTTGCTGGTGAGTATTTGCTTCAGGTTGGGGGGCTGTCTGTAAGGGAGGATTGGCCTGCTTCCCAAGGTCTGAGAGACTGAGGGATCATTTTCCAGGATAGGTTGTAGATCTCTGATGATGTGTTGGAGGGGTTTTAGCTGGGGGCTGTATGTGATGGCCATTCGTGTTCTGTTATTTTCCTTGTTGGGCCTGTTTTGTAGTAGGTGAATTTTGGGTACCCATCTCATCTTGTCAATCTGTTTCTTCACTTCCCCAGGTGAGTATTGTAGTTTTATGATAGAGATCTTATAGGTGTTTGTCTCTGTTTGTAGACAATGGATTGTGTACTGTGGTCTGGGTGAAAGCTGGAGGCATGTAGGTAAGTATAGCAGTCAGTAGGTTTCCGGTATAGGGTGGTGTTTATGTGACCATCACTAATTTGCACTGTAGTGTCCAGGAATTGGATATCTTGTGTGGACTGGTCCAGGCTGATGTTGACAGTGGTGTGGAATTTGTTGAAGTGGAATTCTTCGAGAACCTCCTTCCCGTGGGTCCAATCCATGCATCTGAAGAAGTGGATTTTTTACCCATAAAAGTTTATTGTCCAAATCAATCGGTTAGTCTTAAGGTGCCACTGGACTCTTCATTGGATGCATAGACTGGGACATATAATGAAGAGATATATATACACACACACAAAGCATGAAAAAGTGGAAGTTGCCCAATCTAAGAGGCTAATTAACTAACTTGACCTATTGTCAGCAGGAGAAAAAAAACGTTTGTAGTGATAATGAAAATAACCCATTTCAGACAGTTTGATAAGAAGCTGTGAGGATACTTAACATGGGAAAATAGATTCAATATGTGTAATGGCTCAGTCTGAGGGGTTAGAGCAGACAGAGACCAACACCTACAAAACCTACACCAAGCATTCTCAAAACTACAATACCCACATGAGGAAATAAGGAAACCAGTCAACAGATCAACAGAGCCAGACGTGTACCCATAAGCCTCCTACTGCAAGACAAACCCAAGAAAGAAACCAACAGGACTCCACTGGCCATTACATACAACCCCCAGCTAAAACCCCTCCAAAGCATCATCAGGGATCTACAACCCATCCTGGACAATGTTCCCTCACTTTCACAGGGCTTGGGTGGCAGGCCAGTCCTCACCCACAGGCAACCTGCCAACCTGAAACATATTCTCACCAGTAACTGTACACTGCACCATAGTAACTGTAGCTCAGGAACCAATCCATGCAACAAACCTCAACTGCTAGAACAGGGCCTCATCCTCTCTGATTGAACTAACCTCATTATCTCTAGCTTGCTTGCATATATATACCTGCCCTGGAAATTTCCACTACATGCATCTGACGAAGTGGGTATTCACCCACGAAAGCTCATGCTCCAAAATGTCTGTTAGTCTATAAGGTGCCACAGGGTTCTCTGCTGCTTTTAAAGAGACCGTAGTAACTACTGGCATAGCTGTCGGCACAGGCCAGCTTCACCACTGATATGTGTCCGCAGAATGGCTCGGGGATAATGCTGGATCTGCAGTATGGCCACTGTTTTACCAGGAAAGAATAGGGCAGCATGAGCATGCCACTGTGCAGCACCATGGCCAGGCCCATCTTGGCCACCACTGGGTTTGTCAGGATGGTGGAATGTCTCAGGGGATGGCAGATGGCCACGTAGCGATCCAAAGCCATGGCCATGAAGATCCCAGACCCCATGATTGAGAAGCAGTGAATGAAGTATAGCTGGGTGAGCAGGCACTGAAATCGATCTCCCAGGAATTGAACTAGAAGATTGCCAGCATTTTAGGCAGGATGGACATAGATAGGACCAGGTCGGTAATGGCCAGCATGCAGAGGAAATAGTGCATGGGCCCATGGAAGTTCGGCTCCATCTTCACGATTAATAGGATGGTGAAGTTCCCCAAGATGGCTATGACATACATGGTACAGAGGGGATGAAGATCCAGACATGGGTGCCTCCAGGCCAGGAATAACGTGCAGGATGAAGGTGGAGGGATTGGTGAAGTCAGTTGTGTTAGAATTTGACATGGTGAAGCAGTGAAGGTGACCAACTCTGAGGTAGAACGGTGTTTCCTGCATGCATTGTATGTTCTCCTGACTTCCTGTATGTGCTCAGGGTCAAAGGCGATGGTCGCAGTACAAATACCTGGATGGGGAGATAATGTGAATATGAGACACTACATACACTACTGGAGGTGTTGTCATGGGTGAAGCAGATTAGTGAAGCAGATAGGGGACTGGAGCACATGACTTATGAGGGGAGACTGAGGGAACTGGGATTGTTTAGACTGCAGAAGAGAAGAGTGAGGGGGGATTTGATAGCATCCTTCAGCTTCCTGAAGGGGGAATCCAAAGTTGATGGATCTAGACTGTTCTCAGTGGTACCAGAATACAAAACAAGGAGTAATGGCCTCAAGTTGCAGTGGGGGAGATTTAGGTTGGATATTAGGAAAAAAAATTTCACTAGGAGGGTGGTGAAGCACGGGAATGGGTTACCTAGGGATGCGGTGGAATCTCCTTCTCTCATAACTATAAAGGTAAGGGAACAGCCCTCCTGTGTACAGAACTATAAAATCCCTCCTGGCCAGAGGCACCAAAATCCTTTTACCTGTAAAGGGTAAAGAAGCTCAGGTAACCTGGCTGGCACCTGATCCAAAGGACCAATAAGGGGACAAGATACTTTCAAATCTTGGTGAGGGGGGAGGCTTTGTTTGTGCTCTTTGTTTTTGTGGTGTTCGCTCTTGGGACTAAGAGGGACCAGACCAGATATCAGTCCATGTTCTCCAAATCTTTCTGAGCAATTCTCTCATATTTCAAACTTGTAAGTAACAGCCAGGCAAGGCATGTCAGTTTATCTTTGTTTTCTCAACTTGTGAATTTTCCCTTTCCTAGAGGGAGGTTTATCCCTGTTTTGTTGTAACTTTGAAACTAAGGCTAGAAGGGGTTCCTTCATGCTCTTTGACTCTGATTACCCTGTATAGTTATTTTCCATCCTGATATTACAGAGATGATTTTTACATTTTCTTTTTAATAACAACCAGACTGATTTTTCCATTGTTCAAAGACCCAGGGGTTTGGGTCTTTGATCACTTTGTAATCGATTGGCTAGGATATTATTCTCAATCCTCCCCAGGAAAGCAGGGGGTAAGGGCTTGGGGGGATATTTTGGGGGCAGAGGAACTCCAAGTGGTCCTTTCTCTGTTTCTTCTTATATCACTTGGTGGTGGCAGTGTACCATGTTTTAACCTCGGCTGGTAGAAATAAGCTTAGAGGGCTTTCATGCGGGTCCCCATATCTGTACCCTAAAGTTCAGAATGGGGAAGGAACCCTGACACCTTCCTTTGAGATTCTTAAGGACCGGCTTCACAAAGTCCTGGCTGGGATGATTTAGTTGAGGATTGGTCCTGCTCTGAGCAGGGGCTTGGACTAGATACCTCCTGAGGTCCCTTCCAAGCCTGATATACTATGATTCTATGATTCTTCACACACTGAAAAAAAGACATTTTCATTATTCATAGAAATGAATTATGCACAACTGACCTACTAATGCCAATTCCACATTTTATGGCATGTGTCAACAATTCCTACATATTGTGGTGTGCTAAAGCTTAATAGGCAATAGCAGGAAACATGATGTTGGATACTCGTTATGCATCATTGTTCCTTAATGCAATGAAACCCAGGCTGGGGAGTCCATGCCACAGAAAAGAACTGGGCGTCATTGATAGCAACTCAGTGGAAACATCTTCTATGGTAAATGATGGGGGTAGAACCCCTTTTATGAACACCCAGCCAGTCAGTTAGCTATAAAAATCTTTCCTAGTAGCTGTTCTCTAATTGCCTTGCCTGTACAGAGTTAAGACATCTCACTGAAATGCTTAGGTAAGAGGAAGTGAGTTGGCACCTGGCCAAAAGAGCCCCTATTTAGCTCCCTAATGAAAGGGATGGGGAATAACCTGCTCTGGACATGCACACAGTTTTTGTCACTCAGTCTCCATAAAGGATGTAGCAGATAAAAAGGGGATTTCTGAGACAGGCTGTGAAAATGGAGGATGCTTCCATATGAAGACAGACTGAAAGTCTGGGTCTGTTTAGTTTGGAGAAGAGACAAAGAAGGATGCATATGATAGCGGAGAGAAAAATAAAGAATGGAACTGATTACATTCAAACAGACAGAGAACAGTTCCCACCAGTAACATCTATAGACACTTAGTGCTTCAACTAATTCCCCAAAGCTGAGGTAAATTATCAGCAAAGCTGATGGGCAGGAAAGACTTGAGAGACAAACATGGGAATGAAAACTAAGAGTTCTTTAAAAAGAGTTTATTAGATAGTTAAAAATCCAAGATTCCATAATCAAAAAAGTGGACAACTTTGGACAAAAACCTGGTTCATTGACAAAGCGAAGGTAGCAATTAGGGTGAAAACAATATCAACAAATTGTGGAAAGGGAAAATAGACAGCAAATACAAATTGATATGTGATGTTAAAAACATCAGGGGAAAATCCATGCTAAGGATAATCAAAAGGAGGTTATTAAGGAACAAAAGAAATCCTGGAAAAGGTTTAGGACAATTACGAGAGAGCAACAGGACACTTGTTCATGTTTCAGAAAAGGTAGATGTGTTCATGGCATATTTTTATTCTGCATTTGGAAAGAAGCAGAATGAGATGCTCATATCATGAGAGGATGAGACACTTTCCTGTCCAAAAGCAGTCAAGGAGGGTGTTAAACAGCATTTCCAATAGAACCTTAGAGTTACAAACTGACTGATCAGCAACACCTCTCATTCACAATTTTAAAAAAAGGCAAATACAGAAAAACCTAAAGTATGAAAAATGAAGAGAAAGTTAAAAAAAGATTTAAGAAGGATAAGAAACAATGGAAAAGCTGGTATGGGATTAGTTTAAAAAAATCTTTAGGAATTTAATTAATGCCAGTCTACAACAGGGCTTGTAAAATAAACTTTATTTCTTCCTTTGATGAGAGTACACATTTGGTTGATCAAGGGAACTGCGCAGATGCAATAGACTGAGATTTCTCTGATGCATTCCAATTAGTAGGGGAAAATATTCAGATTAAAAAATGAAGACAGTATAATATCAGTGGAGTGGAAGTAAAATTGACTGAAAACTGGCTAGCAGACAGATCTCAGAAAGCAGTTGTCAATGGGCCATTGTCGGTCAATGGAGTTGTTTTTGGTGGGGCTCTGCAGGGATCCGTTCTAGGCCTGAGGCTGTTCAATATTTTCATTAATGATATGGGAGCAAATAGAAAATTACTGCAGAAAAAATGGGTGGACAACCCAAAGATGGGCAGAGTGGTTACAAAGAGGAGGCCAGCGCAGGCACACTGATTGATCTGGTGAATTGGTGAGTAGGGCCCATGCAAACAAAATGTTTTAATACAAGCAGATGCAAACTTACCATCTCAGAAGAGGTATTGCAGGCCTGACCCATAGACTAGACCACTGTGCTGAATTCAGGAGTGCTGAAAAGGATTTAGGGGTCACTGTGGATGACCAGCTCATTGTGAGCTCCTAGTGCGATGCTGTGGCCAAAAGGGCTAATGCAGTCCTTGGACGCAAAAAGAAGTGAGTGATGAGTTGGAGCCAGGGAAAGATTTTACCTCTGAGCTTGGCATTGGTGAAACCAATGATGGATAGTCCTGGGGGCTAGATTTCAAAAGGGATGCAGAAAAATTGTAGATGGTGCAAGAAAGAGCCACAAAAGTTTTTGGAGGCTGGAGAAAATGCCGGACGGTGAGAGAGAGACTGAAAGAAATCCGTGTATTTATCTTAAATAGTAACAATGGGCTCTTAAATCAGGAGGAGAAAGGCAGAACAAGGCCAAATGGGTGGAAGCTAAACACCAGACATATTTCAGCTGGAAATAAGGACCAGTGTTTAGCATTCAGGATGATTAAGCATTGGAACAAATTGTGAAGAGAATTGGTGGATTCTCCAATTCCACATGTCTACAGATCAGGACAAGATACATTCCTGGAAGATCTGCCTGAGGGCTTCTCAACACATAACAAGCCACAGCAACGCAGCCATAGCGCTTCAGTGTACTAATAGCTAGGTCGATGTATAGGAAAGATGTAGGGAAACTGGATCCAGCGGCAAAGGACAAAGATATTCCAAGGGATGGTATATAACACATAGACGAAAGGAGAAAGAAACGTTTAGTTTGGAAAAGTGGAGATTAAGGAGGAACATGATAACGGTCCTCAAATACTTCAAAGGCTGCCATAAAAAAGGTGGTATAGAGTTGTTCTCTTTTGCCAGAAAGGGCAGGACAAGAGGTAATGGGTTTAAAGTACAGCAGAGCAGATTTAGATGAAATCTCAGGAAAAATTTCCTAACTGTATGAACTGTAGGACAATGGAAGTGAAGACTCAGAAGGTTGTGGAAGCGCCTTTTCTGGAAGTTTGCAGAATGAGGCAGGACACCATCTGTCTGGGGAAGGTCTAGACGGAACACATCCTTTTTCTTGGCACAGGGTTAGACTAGCTAACCATTTGGTCCCTTCTGTCCCTGGGGCTCTATGATTCTACAGTGTAAAATCCTACTGTGGACCAGGCCTTAGTGACAAACAACTCACGAGGCTTAATATAGGGGTAACTGGGTGAAATTCAATGGCCTGTATTATATAGGAGGTCAGAGTGGGTGATCTAATGGTCCCTTCTCACCTTAAACTCTATGAATCTATTGATAAAGAAAGCAGACCAGGCATTTCTATTTTCTGTCACAATTCAATTCCTTTTAAAGTCTGAACATGTGATACTGATTGTAAGACGGTCATACTGGGGTACGTCCCCCTCAGGTGCGGCAGGGAGCCAGGGCGCCTCCTTAGGCACAGCAGTCAGTGACGTTGGGCTGCCTCGTCAGGGTCTAGGGGCTCGAGAAATCAGTAATAGGGGTGAGCCCCGGGCACAGCGCCTAAGCCCGGCCTTGGACGGGGCCGGCAGCAAACCGTTCAGGCTCAGCTCAGGGCTGAGCCAATACAGTCTATAGCCCAAGCCCTTGGTCAGGCGGGGCGGCAAACAGTTCAGGCTCAGCCTCTTGCTGTCAGGGGCTGAGCAAACACAGTCTATGAGAATGCCTTCTCAGGACAGAGAGAGAGAGGGACATCTGCCACCCTTGGACGGGTGGCAGGGGGGACACAGGCCCTCCCACTCCACTGCGTCCCAGCCCGGGGCCCTAGCAGCGACAAGGGTTCGCTGCAGTCAGTGGGGAATCCAGCCCGCAACACACTGACATGGGTTCACAGTCCCCTGAAGCCAGACTGGGGTCAGCTACCCCCGGGCTACTTCCAGTTTCCCCCTCACCTGGTACCTGTTCTCCACTGGCGTAGTTCGGCGGGTCCCAGACCATGGGTTCTTCTGGATCCTGGGAGGCAGGATACTCTCGCAGCTCCTCGGGATAGTGAGCGTAGGGCAGGTCTGGCTGGGGTTCCTCCAGATAGTGGGCCCGCGGCAGGTTCGGCTCGGAGTCCTCCGGATACCGGGCCCGAGGCAGGTCCGGCCAGCACTCCTCCGGATAGTGTGCACAGGGCAGGCTGGGCCCAGCGGGAGCTCGGGCCTCAGCCTCTGTCCTCTTTGGCGGCTGGCCTTCAACTGAGCTCTGCGGCCGGGCTTTTATACTTCCTGTCCCGTCCCTTGACTTCCGGGGGGCGGGGGGGGACAGGCGGCAGTGGCTTCGCCCACTGAGGTGCCTGCTCTGGCTCCTCTCCCTCAGGTGCAGCAGGAGCCAGGGCGCCTCCTTACACTGATGAAAGGTAATTGTTTACATAATCCACAATTGGCCTGTGTAACTCCTTGCCACAGACATTATTGGACATTATCAGCCAGAACCCTGAAATGCAAGAGGAGAAGGTGACAGTCTCTGTACATTAACATACAGCTGGCTCTTAAGGTCTTCACTCACTTCTTATTCCTAGGGGAGTTTTGCCTCAGTGGAGCCTGAGCAAAGTATAAACCAGGGCCCCAGAATTCGGCCTTTATATTATACATCTACTAACACCTTTCTCCTTGAGTATCCACTGGGCTACTGGAAAACATGCATTCACCTTGGGCTGGAAGCCATCAGCTGGGGCGGACAGGTGTGCACAGAAAATACCGGAGCAAATTCATCCACTGTGGCAAGGGCCTGGAATGTTTAATGGCTATGCAGAGCAGAGAGTACCACAGAGTTACTGTCTATCTCATCATGCCCACATTGCACTAAGTTTGTCAAGGATGTGAGCTCCTCAGCAAGAGATAGGTACCTGAGAATGCTGAGATGGAAGTGTCTTCCCTGGGAATCCCCCTCCGATAGCCGTGACCCACAGCTCTCTCAGCCCAGCATCTGCAGCAGAGTCCTACGCCGAGAGCCAACATGGGTGTGTGCACCATTTATAATAGCTTTGTGCAATCCCAGTGGGGTTCACTGTCATAAACAGATAGCTAAGGGTTAATGTCTCTTTTACCTGTAAAGGGTTAACAAACAGTTACCTCCAACACCTGACCAGAGGACCAATCAGGAAACAAGATACTTTCAAATCTCGTTGGAGGGAAGCCTTTGTTTGTGGTTTTTGGGTTTTGCTTTGTTCTCTCTGAGTCCTGAAAGGGACTAGACGTGCAACCAGGTTTCTTGCCAATCCCATGCTACAGTTCCTTTAAATATCAGAATAGTGAGAATTAAGTAAGAAAGGCGGTTAATAGTCTTTTTAAGTTTTTTCTTTATCTGCAGATGTGTAGTTTTCTGGGAAGTGTGTAAATTGTAATTTTGCTCGGGGGAGGTTTTCTACTGTGTCCTTCTAAGCTGAAAGACCTGAATATACAATCTTGTATTTACAGAGATTTCTTATTTTTTCTTTCTTTTATTAAAAACTCCTTTTAAAGACCTGTTTGATTTTTCCCCAGTTGAGACTCAGGGAATTGAGTCTGTACTTACCAGGAAGTGGTGTAGACAGGGAGAAAGAAAGGAAGGGAAGGGGGAATCCCTTTGTTTAGATTCACGGAGCTTGAATCTGTATTGCCTCCAGGTGATGTGGAAAGCCTCTGTTTTAAGATTCAAGATACTGAATCCAGTATCTTCCAGGGTAACCCAGGGAGAGAAAGCCTAGGAGGGCACTAGAGGGAAAGAGTTATTTTCCTATTAAGATCCAGGGGGTCTGGGTCTTGGGGGTCCCCAGGGAAGGTTTTGGGGAGACCAGAGTTTATCAGGCACTCAGAGTCCTGATTGGGGGCAGCGTATCAGATCTAAACTGGTAATTAAGCTTAGAGGAATTCATGCTAGTACCTCATTTTTGGACTCTAAGGTTCAGATTGAGGAAAGAATACTATGACATTCACTCATCCTCTAGGGCAGAAGCAGCACCTGGATGCAAACAGGCTGGAGATCAGCTGGTCTGTGCTTCTGTGCTAATTGTCCAGCTTTAGGAGTAAACAGTAATTAAGGGACCTTCCCAAAGGGAGGTGAGAACTCTTGGGCTCTGTGCTCAGTCAGAGAGCAATAGGCTGCTCTGTGCGTTTGTATATATGTAAAAATTATGGTTGATTAGGAAGAAAAACTAGGGCTTAGTCCTAGATCTCCATAGGGTCTGATACCCTGTCAATAACCAGGATGGAGGGGTAGATAATAGACAGATAGATCTGGAGACAGATGTCTGTGGGGAGCACCTGGGTTTTAAACATTGTTATGGACTGAACATATTCTCCTGTCTGAGTTGAACAGGGGGACATTTCCTCCTGTATTCAAGTGACTAACGCTCTGTAGGTGGCAAGCATGGATTGACCTAATCTGTAGCTAAAGGCAATGACGGGTGGTGGGACCTAGACCCCTACTTGTGTGGATTATTGTGTTTATTATTTATGATCATTTTTTATGTGGAAGCCTCCAGAGGCCCTGCTGCAGTTCAGGGCCCATTGTGCTGGGCCCTTCGCGCACTCAGGAGAAACAGCCCCTGTGTGACGTCATTGACAGGAACTGTGAGTGTATAGACCATTGTTGGAACCAAGATCCCATAGTTACCCCAAAGCTTGTACAAAGGGGGTGTCTGTGGAAAGGTTGTAATTTGCTGGTTAGGAATATGCTGTCTGTAACTGTGTATCATGTTTGTATTTGAAGTTATGAATATTGGCTATGTACTTGTATCCCAACGTGTTTCATTCTGAGTAACATGAGTGAAGCATTTGGTCAGCTTCTTGAGAAAGGACTGTTCTGGGTAAATGCCCAGTCAAGAAACTCTTAACTGACGTTGGATCTTGGGAGACTCCAATCCACATCTGAGGAGCCTTTCTGGGAACATTCAAGGTAGCATGTGAGCAATGGCTGCTCTACCTGCAAACCGAGTCATGCATGGACATGTGACTTGCCCATGTGACTCCAAACTCCATCTTGCTGCTGTGATTTTCCGCAGTAAGAACAAAGGCATCCTTCCTCCTGGCAGAGGATATAAAAGGCGCTTGAAACCCATCCATTTTCTCTTCTATCCTTCTGACCTCTGGAGGAACCTTACTACAAGCTGATGCTCTGAACAAAGGACTGAACAACCCATCCAAGCTGGGATGTTTGTACTCCAGAGACTTGATTTGTTTAAATCAGCAGTAATCCCATCAAGCCTGAAACAAGCCTGAACTAAGAACTTTGCAATTTTTGTGTGTATTTGTTTCCATTTAACCTGTTTTAATTCTAATCTATATTTCTTTCTTTTTATGACTAAACCTTTAGATATTAGATATTAGATTCTAAAGGATTGGCAACAGAGTGATTTGTTGGTGAAATCTGAATTATATATTGACCTGAGTCTGGGGCTTGATCCATTGGGGTCGAGATAAACTTTTTTTTCTTTTACTGGGATATTGGTTTTCATAACAATTCATCCCCACAAGGTGTGGTGCTGGTGGTGATACTGGAAAACTGGAGTGTCTGAGGGAATTGTGTGAGAACCCCTAATAGGTCAGACCAGCTGATTTAATGTATGGGAGACACCTCATTGAAACCTACCAGAACTGAGCCCTGAGTGAAGACTCTGAGCGGTTCATTAGCTGTGGAGCAGCGTCAGTGCTCAGGTTGCTTTGTGCAGGCTACTGGCGAAACCTTAGACTCTGTAAGGTCAGGCAGGAGATGAGCCGGGTTTGAGAAATGCAGCAGCACCTAAATTCGGTATTTACCTGAGTAATTTGTGGATCTAGCCCTGGAAGCCTTTCTGGAAGATGTTTTAGTCAAACACAAATTAAGGTTGTTCAAAGCCAGGGGGGCTGGCTGGGGACACTTGGAGGAAACAGCCAAGTTCCTGGATGTCCACCTCTCACTTCTAAAGACCTGTTTCCTCCTATCTTTGTACAAGGTACAGTTTCCCTGCAGCAAAATAAACTTTTACCTGCTCTTTCCTTCCTCCAGTGGCTCTAGTGTCCCAGCTGCTTGCCCTGCTAGAACCCGGGCAACGTCCCTTCCTTAGGTGGCTGGCAGCTGTAGCACCATCGTGGGATGAGAACATGGCGTGATGCTCTAAGACTGAATATGACCATTTTTATTATTTTTGCTAACATGATTATACAATTGCAACAAATGTTGTTGTGGCAAACTGGGAATGTTCTTAATGTTTTCTCTGAATATTCTGTTGGTGCCTCAGCGTCCCCTATGCAGTTCTTCAGTATCTAGGTGTTGGGATAAGGGTGTGTGATTGATGCAGAGCAAAGAGCTAGTGCTCCTAAGTGCCTGACACTCTGTCTCCTAGCAACTGATGGCCTGGGCCCCTTCTCTGCAAAGGTGCCAGCTGAAAGTGCTGGAAACAAAGAGTTCAGGTGACCTCCTTGCCCGGGAAAGGAACTGAGAAGAGAAGAAGGGGCTGGAGGGGTTTTCGGGCTGGAGGGGTTTTCATTCTGGAGCTGGCTACGGACGAGGAGTGAAGTGCAGACGTTGGGGTCTGGCTCACAGCCCCCCAGAATGGACCCGGCTGAGGGGTCCCGTTCGCTGTACCTATAAGCTCTGTTTTAGACCCTGTTCCTGTCATCAAATAAGCCTGTGTTTTACTGGCTGGCTGAGAGTCATGTCTGACTGCGAAGTGGGGGTGCAGGACCCTGTGGCCTCCCAGGACCCCGCTGGGGTGGACTCGCTGTGGGAAGCGCACGGAGGGGCAGAGGATGCTGAATGCTCCAAAAAGAGACCCAGGAGGTGAAGCCGTGTGAGCTTCTTTCCCTGAAAACAGTCTGCTCCAAGGGAGAGGAGGCTCCCCAAAGTCCTGCCTGGCTTTGTGGGGAGCAGTTCCAGAGCATCGCCCGGGGACTCGTGACAGTTGTACATTATATATCCTCTCAGGCGTCAATGAGAAAGCGCTGATTTATGTGCATGTATCATCCTTGTGTCTGAACTTATGGTTACTGTTGAGGTACTGGTATGAGAGGAACAGTGCCAGGTCATGGCCAAAGCAGTGTTGCTGGGGGACTGACGACACCTAGCTTGTTATTCTCAGCTCTGTCACCAGCTCATTGTGCGGCTTTGGGTAAATTGCTTTACTTCTGTGTGGCTCAGCTGGTCTGTGACGTGGGGAGAACACTACCTAGCTAAAGATTTTCTAGATGTAGTTACTAAAAGCGTCACGCAGAGCGTATGTTAGACTCAGCTTCCCTCTTCAGCTTCAGCCCCTGGGCAATGGGTGCCCTGTAGTTCAAGATAAGGTTCCATGTACGTGTGTGACTAGCCGACTAATGGCAGATGTGTTATTTATCTCCCTCCCTGTGAGCTACAGAACCCACCCCAGGCTCTGCCCGACCACCCACCCTCCCAGGTATCCCAGCTAGCACAAGGGATTATCCTACAGCCTCTAAGGAGGATGGGCTATGAGGGAAGAGGACTGGCAAGGGGCAGAACGTCAGGGGTCTAGTTATCAGGTGGAAGCCCTATGAGTTAATGAGCTGTACACAAATGAATTCCCTACTTTGTCACCCTGAGACAGCACAGTAAGGCCAGGAAAAGGTTTAATGTCTCTTTGACTGTTCAGTCAGTGATTCATAAGAAAGGGACCAGCACCACCTCACCAGTCAGCTCTTCATAGAGCTCGGTCTGAGAGCCAGAGCACCAGGAGAAAACTTTAGGTCCCTTTATGAGTAAAGAGCCGCAGCAGCCTGTCCCGGACCTGTTTGGTCCTCACCCCATAGATAATGGGGTTTAGCGTGGGGGGCATCAGAAGGTAAATGCTGGCAATGAGAATGTGGAAATGCTGGCCTATATTCTTGCCAAACTGGTGTGTGAGGGCGGAGAAGAGACATGGAATGTAAAAGGCTAAGATGGCACAGAGGTGGGAGCCGCATGTCCCAAAAGTCTTGAGCCGAGCGTCTTTTGTGGGCAGGCTGAAGATGACCCTGAGGATCTGGGTATAGGACACAGCAATAAAACACGGATCCAGACCAAATACACAGAATACCACAGAGAGGCTGTAGTAATTACTGACATGGATTTCGGCACAAGCCAGCTTCACCATGGCCATGTGTTGGCAGTAAAAGTGGGATATGATGTTGGTTCTGCAATATGGCCACTGCCTTGCCACTAGAATATAGGGGAGCACAAGAATGCTGCCACGTAGCACCACGGCTACGCCAATCTTGGCCACCATGGAGTTTGTCAGGATGATTGAATGTCTCAGGGGATCACAGATGGCCATATAGCGATCAAAAGCCATGGCCATGAAGATCCCAGACTCTGTTACTAAGAAGCAGTGAAGGAAGTACATCTGGGTGAGGCAGGCACTGAAATCAATCTCCATGGAATTGAACCAGAAGATGCTCAGAGTTTTAGGCAGGATGGACGTAGACACAACCAGGTCAGTGACAGCCAGCATGCAGAGGAAATAGTACATGGGCACATGGAGGCTTGGCTCCCTCTTCACGATGAACAGGATGGTGAAGTTCCCCAATATGGCTATGGCGTACATGATGCAGAAGGGGATGGAGATCCAGATATGGGCCGCCTCCAGGCCAGGAACGCCCAGCAGGATGAAGGTGGAGGGGTTGGTGAAATCGGTTGTGTTGGAATCTGACATGGAGTAGGGGAAAAGGTGTCCAACTCTGAGGCAGAACGGTGTCTCCTGGATGTACCCTGTTTCCCTCACTTCTTTTATGTGCCCAGGCTCTAGGGTGACGTTTGCAGTAGAAGTGCCTGGATGGAGAGACAATATTATATTACACACTACATGCACCGTGGGGGGCTGTTCTCATGAGTGAAGCAGATTGGTCGCTCTTCACACAAATAAAAATGATATTTTTATTATTCTGTGAAATAAACTATGAACTTACGGCACTAATAGTTGCTCTCTACTTTATGATGCTCCATACATCAGTAATTCCCACACGTTGTGGTGGGGGAAACCTTAATAGGCAGCAGCAGTAAATAGAAGTGTGGATACTTGCTTCGTCTGTATGAAGTGCACGCTGGTCTCCATATTGGAAGAGAAGGTTAAAGGACTAGTGAAACCTGCGTTGCATCAAAGAACATGAAGATTTTCTGAATAGAAGTCAATGTTTCATTCTGGAAGAAAAACATGCCGAAGAATCAGAGAGTACAGTGCTGAATGGGGAAGAATATTGGAAGCATATGATCTCCAGAAGAAGAAAGAGGAAAACCTATTTACCCGCAATGCAGATAGAAGTGCAAAACCATTTTCAGGCTCTCTGCACAGAGACTACTCTGGAGAAGGACTTGGAAGAGCCCTTTGAGGGAAGGGATCAGAAGGAGACCCCACTGGCCGAAAGGCATGGGCTACATTTCCCTAGGGATGGGAGTTCCATGACCACCACCCCCAAAGAGAGGAGACGGGTGATGGTAATCATGGACTCCATCCTAAGGGGGACGGAGTCTTCCAACTGCTGACCAGACAGGGAGATTTGTGAAGTGTGCTGCTTGCCTGGAGCTAGAATCCAGGATCTGGTGGAGTATCTCCTGAGACTGATCAAGACCTCGGACTGCTACCCCTTCCTACGTCTCCACGTGGGCACCAATGATATTGCCCAGAATGTCCTTTAGTGAGTCACTGCAGACTACATGGCTCTGGGAAGAAGGAAAAAGGAGTTTGAGGCACAAGTTGTGTTCTTGTCCATCCTTCCTTTGTGGGGGAAAGGCCCATGTAGGGATTTTCGAACTGTAGAGATGACTGCATGGTTACCCAGGTGATGCCAGAGAGAGGACTTAGCCAGGGGACGGTGACCTAAGCCCAGAAGTAAGTAAGGAAGTGGGATACTGGGAGGAAATACAAGAAGGAAGGTACAAGACAGGAAGCCTCCTATTCATGCTGAGAAAGTAGGGCAATCAGCTAGTTACTTTAGGTGCATGTACCCAAATGCAAGAAGCCTGGGAAACAAGCAGGAAGAATTGGAAGTCCTGGCACAGTCAAGGAATTATGATGCGATTGGAATAACAGAAATTTCGTGGAGCAGTTCACATGACTGAAGTACTGTCATGGATGGGTATAAACTGTTCAGGAAGGACAGGTGGGGGAGGAAAGGTGGAGGAATTGCATTGTATGTAAGAGAGTGGTATGCTTGCTTGGAGCTCCAGTATGAAACTGGAGAAAATCCTGTTGAGAGTCTTTGGGTTAAATTTAGAGGTGAGAGCAACAAGGGTGATGTTGCAGTGGGCGAGTGCTGTAGACCACCGGATCAGAAGGATGAAGTAGATGAGGCTGTCTTCAGACAACTAACTGAAGTCTCCAGTTCATAGGCCCTGGTTCTCATGGGAGACTTCAATCACCCTGATATCTGTTGGGAGAGCAATACAGGAGTTCACAGATGATCATGGAAGTTTTTGGAGAGTGTTGGGGACAACGTCCTGGTACAAGTGCTGGAGGAACTGACTAGGGGCCATGCTCCACTTCACTTGCCACTTACAAATAGGAAAAAAATGGTCGGGGAAGTAGAAGTGGGTGGTAACTTAGGCAGCAGTGACATATGGCCATACCGAACTGAACACCCTGATCCCGTCTGATTTCGGAAGGTAAACCATCCTGGGCCTGGCTAGTCCTTGGATGAGTGACATCTGGGGGTCCCAGGTACTAAAAGCAAAAGGGAAGGAATATGTCAATGGTTTGAGCACTGGCTTCCCAGGGTAATGAGTTCAATCCTTGAGGAGGCCATTTAGGGAAGTGGGGTAAAAATCTGTCTGGAGATTGGTCCTGCTTTGAGCAGGGGGTTGGATTAGATGACCTCCTGAGGTCCCTTCTGACCCTGACATTCTCTATGGTTAAGTTCAGGATCCTGACACAGGGAAGAAAGGCTAGTAGCAAAATAAAGACCCTGGACTTCAGCAAAACCAACTTTTACTCCCTTAGGGAAATGACGGGCAGAATCCCCTGGAAGGCTAATATGAGGGGGAAAGAAGTCCAGGAGAGCTAGCTGTATTTTAAAGAATCCTTATTGAGGGCGCAGGAACAAACCATCTCAATGTGCAGAAAGAATATCAAATATGGAAAGGAACCAGCTTTGCTTAACAGTGAAATCTTCAGTGAGCTTAAACACAAAAAGGAAGCCTAAAAGAAGTGGAAACTTGGACAGATGATTTGGGAGGAACATAAAAAAAAAAAACACTGCTAGAGCAGACAGGTGTATAATCAGGAAGCCCAAAACACAATTGGAGATGCAGCTAACAAGGGATGAAAATGGTAAAAAGAAGGGTTTCTACAGGTGTGTTAGCAACAAGAAGAAGGTCAAGGAAAGTGTGGGCCCATTGCTGAATGGGAGAGGAAACATAGTGACAGATTATATGGATAAAGCTGAAGTACTCAATGCTTTTTTTGCCTTGATCTTCACAGACAAGGTCAAGTCCCAGACTACTGCACTGGGCAACACAGTATGGGGAGGAGGTCGGCAGCCCTGAGTGGTGAAAGAACAGGTTAAGGACTATTTAGAAAAGCTGGAAGTGAACAAGTCCATGGGTCCAGATCTAATGCATCCAAAGATGCTAAGGGAGTTGGCGGATGTGATTGCAGAGCCATTGGCCATTATCTATGAAAACTCATGGAGGTCCCAGATGACTGGAAAAAGGCTAATGTAGTGCCCATCTTTAAAAAAGGTAAGAAGGAGGATCTGAGGAACTACAGGTCAGTCAGCCTCACCTCAGTCCCTGGAAATTTCATGAAGCAGGTCCTCAAGGAATCAATTCTGAAGCACTTAGAGGCGAGGAAGGTGACTAGCAACAGTCATCATGGATTAACCAAGGGCAAGTCATGCCTGGTCAACCTGATTGCCTTCTATGATGAGATAACTGGCTCTGTGGATATGGGGAAAGCAGTGGATGTGATATATCTTGACTCTAGCAAAGCTTTTGATACTGTCTCCCACAGTATTGTTGTCAGCAAGTTAAAGAAGGATAGATTGGATGAATGGACTATGAGGTGGATAGAAAACTGGCTATATTGTCAGGCTCAATGGGTAGTGATCATCGGCTCCATGTCCAGTACCAAGTGGAGTGCCCCAAGGGTCAGTCCTGGGGCCAGTTATGTTCAACATATTAATTAATGATATGGATGATGGCATGGATTGCAGCCTCAGCAAGTTCTCAGATGACACTAAGCTGTAGGGAGAGGTAGATACGCTGGAGAGTAAGGATAGAGTCCAGAGTCACCTAGACAACCTGGAGGATGGGGCCAAAAGAACTTGGATCAGGTTCAACAAGGACAAGTGCAGAGACCTGCACTTAGGAAGGAAGAATTCCATGCACTGCTGTGGGCTGAAGATCGACTGGTTAAGTGGTAATTCTGAAGAAAAGGTCTAGGTGATTACAGTGAACGAGAAGCTGGATATGAGTCAGCAGTGGGCCCTCGTTGCCAAGAAGGCCAATGGAATATTGGGCGGTATTAGTAGGAGCATTGCCAGCAGATCAAGGGAAGTGATTATTCCCCTGTATTCAACGCTGATGAGGCCACACCTGGAGTCTTGCATCCAGTTTTGGTCCCCGCACTACAGAAGGGATGTGGACAAATTGGAGAGAGTCCAGCAGAGGGCAACTAAAGTGATTAGTGGGCTGGGGCACATGACTACGAAAAGAGACTGAGGGAACTGGGCTTATTTAGTCTGCAGAAAAGAAGACTGATGGGGGATTTGATAGCAGCCTTCAACTACTTGAAAAGGGTTCCAAAGAGGATGGAGCTCGGCTGTTCTCAGTGGTAGCAGGTGAGCAAAAGGGAGCAATAGTCTCAAGTTGCAGTGGGGGAGGTCTAGGTTGAATATTAGGAAATGTTATTTCACTAGGAGGGTGGTGAAGCACTGGAATGGGTTACCTAGGGAGGTGGTGAAATCTCCTTTTTTAGAGGTTTTCAAGGTCAGGCTTGACAAAGCCCTGGCTGGGATGATTTAGTTGGGGTTGGTCCTGCTTTGAGCAGGGGGTTGGACTAGGTACCTCCTGAGGTCCCTTCCAACCCTGATATTGTATGATTCTATGATTGTTCCTTAATGTAATGAGACCCAGGCTACAGAGTCCATGCTGTAGGACGTTCTCCATTCAGTGGTATGCTCAAAATCTGAGAGTGGAAAAAAAACAACAATCTTTGCCAAGACATGTGCCCGGGGGAAACATCCCAACTAGAACATACCTCAGGGAAAGGACCTGGATGTTATTGATAGGAGCTCAAGAGAAACACCTGCTTATTCTCAGCTGTGGCCAAAACAACGAAAAATGTTTGGAAAGGATGGACAATAACCTGCTCTGGAGATGCACTCAGTTTGGTCACCCAATCTCTACAAAGGATACAGCAGACTGAAAGTGGGTTTCCAAGACAGGCTCCGAGGATGGGGGAAGCTGCCATATGCAGACAGACTGAAAAGTCTTGGACTGTTGAATTTAGAGAAGGGACAAATCAGGGGGAATATGAAAAAGGGAGGAAAATAAAGAATGCATGGAACAACAAGAGAATTGTTCACAACCCGTAATATCTATAGACACATAGTGCTTCGAGAGGGCTATCTCCCTAAAGCTGAAACAAATTATCAGGAAAACTAATTGAGAGTAAAAATTTATACAGCAAATTGGGAATGAAAATTGGGAATTCTTTAAGAAGAGCTTATTGGATAGCTAAAAATCCACAATTCTGTAGTCAAGAGAGTGTACATCTTTGGCTAACCACACAGTTCAAAGGTGAAAGGAAGGCAGCAACAATGGGGGAGGGGGAAGCAATATATAACGCATGAAAAAAAAGGGAAAACAGAGAGCAGGCAATACACACTGAAAGTTTTTAAAATCCAAAAGGGACATTAAAGGCATTAGGGAAAAATCAATGCTTGGCAGAGCTAAGGATCACAAAAAGGAGAAGGAAACTTATTAATGTTGCAGAAAAGAGAAATGTCTTCAGGAAATAATTTTGTTTTGCATTTGGGAAGAAGCAGCATGAGGTACTCATATCACGAGAGGATGAAATACTTTCCAGTCCATTAGCAGTCAAGATGGGTGTTAAACAGCATTTCCAGTAGAACCTTAGCGTTATGAACACCACAATTATCACGTGACCAATGAACCACATATCTCCTTCTAAACCAGAAGAACACAATGCGGGTATTGGGGGGGAGGGGAGAATACAGGACATTTATGTGTTAAATGTAAACTATTAAAAATAAAGGGAAATTTGAAGAAAAAAAGAGTGGAAAACTTGTATGGGATTAGTAACAATGTGCTTCATGGAAAACTGGTCTTGTCAAATCAACCTGATTTCATCCTTTAATGAGAGCATGTTTGTTTGTTTAATGAAAGTACACAGGTGCAATAAACTTCAGTGTGTCTGAGGCATTTGGTTTAGTAGGTGAACACATTCAGATTAAAAATTGGAACATTGTACAATATCAGTAGAGCAAATTGGCTGATGGACAGATCTCAGAAAGCCCTTGTCAATGGGTCATTGCCAGCCAATAGAGGTGTTTCTAGTGGGGTTGTGCAGAGATGTGTTCTAGGGCTGATGCTGTTCAATATTTTCATCAATGATCTGGAAGCAAATAGAAAATCAGTGGAGATAAAATTTATGGACGACCTAAAGATGGGCAGAGTGGTTAAATTCATGGTGGTGAAGGCCATAAATGGCTATTAGCCAGGATGGCTAAGGAATGGTGTCCCTAGTCTCTGTTTGTCAGAGAGTGGAGATGGATGGCAGGAGAGTGATCACTTGATCATTGCCTGTTAGGTTCACTCCCTCTGGGGCACCTGACATTGGCCACTCTTGGTAGACAGAGACTGGGGCTTGATGGACCTTTGATCTGACCCAGTA
The DNA here is from genome assembly GCF_003597395.2 of Chelonoidis abingdonii. Classification (NCBI taxonomy): domain Eukaryota; kingdom Metazoa; phylum Chordata; order Testudines; family Testudinidae; genus Chelonoidis; species Chelonoidis abingdonii. The sequence continues at coordinate 372,159,257 of NC_133769.1, read as the reverse complement.
CGGACGTTATTATGTTGTTAATGAGGTGGCCGGGGCAGGCACTGGGATTATCTGAAGAATTTGGTGAGCTGGTCTCATGCAAACAAGATGTTTTAATACACTGAATTGCAAAGTGATCCTCTTGGAACAGGGAATGCAGACCCGACCCACAGACTAGGGCACTGTATTATGGAACACAACAAAAAAGAAAATAAAAAACGCTTGGGAAGGGTATCAAACAACCATCAACAGCCATTGTCCGGCAAGGGAGCTACAATTCAATGACTCACCTGCATGAGGCCACACCAGGGGAATTGCTCAACTTTGCCTGGAGACTCAGCAATGCCTCCAGACATGCCTGGACTTGTGTTCCCCAGCACATGGGACTGAGGGTATAAAACAGGACCCTAAGCATTTGCCTTTCCCCTGCCCCCACCTATGCTGCAAGCAATCATGGAACTCAAAAGTCTGAAGACTCCAAAAGAGACTGGTCCAGGCTCAAGAGTAGAAACTGTGTACTGTGAACTGGGATGAGAAAAACTGCTTAATCTAGATGTTGCCCATTCCAATAAAGTTGAGAGTATAGACTGCATGCTTGTCTTTTTATATCTTTGATAACTAATTCTGACCTTTTGCCTTCTCTTATAGTCTCTTAAGATCTAGCTTTTGTAGCCAATAAACTTATTTTTTCTGTTTATCTTTACCAGTGAGTTTGCCTGAAGTGTTTTTACAAAGGCTAGTGTATATCCACTTTCCATTTCTGAAGTGGGGAACCAATTCACAAAGGTGATAGATTCCTGAGGTAGAGTGCTGGGGAAGCTGGGGGGATTTTGCTGGTGCCTTTATCTGTGTGATTCATGATTGGCTCTGAGCGCATTCATGCAATCTAGCTGGGTGTGGGGCTCCACATGTGGTTGTGCTGAGTGTTAGCAGTGCCTGGAGGGGTTTGCTGATTGTCACTAACAAAGCGTTGTGAGAGACAGCCCAGGCTGGAGAGTTCAGGGAGCACTGTGCTCCCACAGTCCCAGGCTACATCCAGTTGACCCTGTCACAAGGAGATTGAACGGGGACGTGACAGCTGTCTGCAGATTCTTGAAAGGCTACCATAAAAAAATGGAGAAAAAATGTTCCCTTTTGCCACAGAGTTCAGGAGAAGAGGCAATATGAAATCTCAGGAAAAACTTCCTAACTGTAAGAACAAGAGGACAATGGAACAGATGCCTTGTGAGGTCATGGAAGCTCCTTCACTGGAGATTTTTCAGAGGAGCCTGGATAGTCACCCGTCATATGTCTGGGATGGTTTAGACACACCAATTCCTGTATTTTGGAAAGGGGCTAGACTAGAGCATTGTGGTTCCTTCTCACTATCTGGCTCAAAACTCTATGAGGTAAAATCCTACAGAAGACCAGGCCTTAGTCACACAAATTATAGAGCTCAATACAGGGGTAACTGGGTGACATTTAATAGCCAGTGTTATACAGATCAGACTGGAAGACGTAATGGTTCCTTCCGATCTTAAGCCCCATGAATCCATTGAAAGAGAAAGTTGACCAGACGTATATTTACTGTCTCTCACAACACTTGAAAAAGGGAACATTCAATTACACGGGAAGTCTGAACATATAACACTGATAAAAGGAAGGTTTTTTTACATAATCTCTACTTGGCTTGAGGAACTCCTGCCATATAAATTACTGGAACACAGAGCTTAGCTGAATGAGGCTCATAAGTGGATGGGCCTTTTACGTGGCACCACCGTTAGTTAAGGTGGTCTGATACCTTCAGCTACAAGCACTCGTTTTCAGTTGCTTATAACTTTGCCAAACTTTTAACATTTGGAGTGAAATTCCCCATGCAGGATGTCTGCTTCCAGCTGATTTTTTTTTTTCGAAAGTTTCAGACATAACAGTTCAACCGACTTCTGGAATGAAACTAGAAGATAAGCTGTCTTGCCAATGTTTAAAAATTATTATAATTGTTCGAGTTTCTATCAGATAAAAGTCAGGCAACAGCCACCCCCCAGCCAATTTAACAGTGAGAGCACTGAAATGCATAGTGGGGGCCTGAGATCTTTACTCTGTTTATACTCCAAGGGCAGTTTGCCTGAGCAGGCTCTGAGTAAACTACGTGCTATGGCTTTAAAAATTGTCCTTCTATTGTACACCTACTAACACCTTTCATCCTGAGAGATCCCCCGTGCCACTGAAATGTAGCCACCTCAGGCCTTGAGGCCAGCAGCTGGGGGCCATAATAAAGATGGACATTTTGGCTTATGCCACTTTACAAACTCATCGCCTGTGACTTGCAGCTTGGGAAGTTTAATGGCTTACTCTCTGTCCCATCATGCCCACATTGCACTGGCTTTGTCGAGCAGGTGATCTCAAAAGACATGGGTACCTGTGAATCCTGAGAGGAAAGTGTCTTCCCAGAGAATACCCCTCAGGTAGCCGTATCCCACACTTCTCTCACCCCAGCATCTGCAGCAACATCCCATGCTGAGGACTGACACAGGTGTTTGCACCATTTATAATATAGCTGTGTGCAATCCTAGTGGGGTTCACTCAGCCTCTAGGGGCAAAGCAGCATCTGGATGTAAACAGACTGGAGACACTCTAACCAATGTTTCTTTTTTCATGTCTGTGCTTCTGTGCTGTTTATCCAGCTGTAGGACTAAACAGCAATTAAGAGACCTTCCAAAATGGAAATGAGAACTCATGGGCTCTGTGCTGAATCAGAGAGGAATTGGCTGCTCTGTGCATTTGTGTATATTTAATAAGTATAGTTGATTAGTAAGAAAACTAGAGATAATGCCTAGACAGTGGACAGAGAGACCTGGAGGAAAATGACTAAGGGGAGACATGAACACTTTTTTCAGGCACATGGGGCTGTCTCTAAAGGATGAGAGATCAGTAATTCTTATCAGTAACTATCATCATAATGTGAAGTATCTTTCACTGAATGATCTTTAAAACACTTAGCAAAGGAAAGTCCTTATGAAGATATCCCCATTATACAGACAGGTAAACTGAGGCTCAGGGATACGTAACTTGGCCAAGGTCATACAGAGAGTGACAAACAGAACCCAGGAGCCCTGACTTCCCTACCTTAACTACAGTCTCTCCATTAGTAACTGTCTACATGACAAGAGGGAAATGGGCCTATTTGTTGGGTGGGCGTGACAGATTTCTCTGGAGCACAACCAGGAACTTGGGTACCACTGAACCATCTGGCATGGCAATCTGGACCCTCTCTCACACTGTGTGCCTGTGACAAGCTGCAGTCCTCTCCAGGTCTTGCACTTACTCAGCCATACACAGACAGGGACAGACCCAGTTGCAGTTCCATGAACGCTTTCACTAGCCGAGCATGAACACACAATAGAAAGATGCCAGCCAATTCCCCAGAACTCCCCAGCCTAGGACACAGGAGATGTATCATTTTGTGGTGATCAGAAGCCTGACCAGTGTGAGTTTATTACCCAGTCTGCCGCTTCCTCAGTGTGGAGACGACAATGCACCAGCCACTCTTCCTGAGCAGATTTTAAGTGACTATATTAATAAATCAAAACTGGTTACCAAAAAAATAAAGAAAACTACAAACTAAGTTCAATAAACTAGAGAGGATGTGAATCAAGCCATGTCTCATCCTGATGGTACAAGCAGTCCACCGATCATCCATACACAGGTTAGTAACCCCTTCAGCCTGGGACCACATCCCCAGTTCACTCCTTCTTCCTAAGGTGTTTCCAGGAGTTGAGCTGTGAGGAGTGAGACCAAGTGATCATCTCACTTCCATCTTATATAGTTCTGCCATGGGGCGGGAACTTCATTTTTCCAAACAAAAGCCTCCAGCATAGTTACTGGAAATGTAAAGGCACAAGCTGGAGTCCAGTGTCCAATGAGCTGGTCACACACCCGTGCATGTTTTAATAACTTTAGGTATAGCAGACATACATGCACACAAACTGGCTAATCATATTGAGAAATCACAGCTTTTCCATTTGTACCTTACATGACACACTTGGAATAACATTTATCATAATGATATCACTGTGGTAAATATAGTGATGCCAGGGTGTAGCTTTGGGGCATAGAGTGTCAAACCTCACCCCTTAGTTTACTGCCGGATTATTGGTCACTGACTAACACAGAGGCAGTGTGCCCGAGCAGTTTTTAGATTTTGACCGTACAACTCAGAAGTGTCCCAAACATTGTACTGTTTCCCACAGGTGTTCTTGCAAAGTTCTGGGTACCTTTTAATAGGTACCGTGTCAATAGAAAACATCCCTTTGCATCTGTGCAGGGCTTCTTGTTTACTACTCCTAGTGTGTCCAAAAGCTTTCACCTAAAATCACGCCTTACCCCTTTTCATAGGATTGCCATCTGTACCAAACTCTTTCTGATAAGATTTACCACTAGCAACAAACTTTGCGTTATGAGATTGAACAATAACACAAAATCTTTTCTCACATGTGGGTGTTTCCAAGTATTTTTATTATACCACATCTATGCTTGAACAGTTTGGTTTGTTCAATACCCAAAGTGTCTTTCAGCTCTTCCCTGAACCTTCCTGTGTGTTTAGTTACTGGTTTTCCTTTCCCCCTAGTCTCCCCTTCAGTGGAGATCTCTGTTTAAGGTCATCTTTGGGGTCTTGGTGTGCCAGGATCTGCTGAGGTAAGGATGTAAGGTAACTTTGCATGTTGGCTACCCTCTGTGGAGCTGCTTCCGAACTTCAAGGCAAGGTTATGCCCATGCGAAAAATCAACCTCCGCAGCTGGGCTTTCTAGTGACCCCCACTGCCAGCACTGAAACTTTCACCACTCCTTTCCTGGAGGGTTGTGATCTTTCTTCTCCCAGCAGCTAAGCTAAAGACTTGCAGGCCTCAATCTACAGGCTTCTTACTTTTCAGCTTGTCTGATTTATGTCTAACAACTAATTCCTTTAAATATGGCTCAATCTTATACTTATTGAAATTCCAGGAGGAAGGTTCCATCTAAAGTTCCCTGTCCCGAACTTGAGGAAGGAGACACTGAGCCCACAACTCATCTGACGTTGGGGGGAAAACTAATAAATTACAAGGTCAGGAATGGGGGGATCTTAAGTTTAAAGTCAGGGATGCAGAAGGGGGCACTGAGCATAGAACCCCAGACAGTCCCCATTGCTCCTCAAAGCTGCCTAGAGAGGCAGTGGATGCCACCCAGAGGAACTCTGCCCTGAGATGTGAAACAAGGGAGGAAAATAAATAAGACCCACAATTGCAGAGCACGTCCCCATCCAGCATCCTCCTCCTGGTGTCGTAGTTGGCTACTTTGGCCATCACCAGGAGGAGGCTGATGAGGAGGTCTCTTGGCTTTGTGGGGCCACACTCAGGGTGTATGTATATGAAAAGATTTGAGAAAAAGTGAAGCCAGAACCTCGACAGGAGATTCTGGATTAGCTGCAATAGGAGCTGAAACCTGGCACATTCTAGATATGCATGGACCAGGGTCTCTTTCGTGCCACAAAAGTGGCAGGCATAGGGAATGAGAGTGAACCATGCCAGGTACACGCCCGTGTAGAGGCCTCCATGCTGGACCATCTGCAGTGTAAAAGGAATCTCTGCAGGGCCTGAAGGCAAGAGGAAAGGACCTGGCTGCTGAGACAGACCAGGCCCTGTCCTCCCTCCTCCAGGGGAAGACTCACAACCTTGCAGAGACCCAGTGCAGTCCTGGCCAGAAAAACCATGGAGCTAATCTCTGGACTGAGGCCAGGCTCCCCAAGGCCAGGCTCAGGGTGCATGGACAGGACTAGGGTGATTTAGGACTAGTGCCCTCTCCTGCAGGGAGAGACACCAGAGAATCCCCATCTATCTCTTCATCTGCTCACACACCTTGACCTCCAAATCCTGTCAGTTCTCCACAGAATAGACTGCATGGAGAAAAGGTAAATGCTGAGATAGAGCAGTGAATCCGTGCTTCACTGAAAGGCTTGAAGTGGAGGTGGGAGGGAGATTGTGTCCCACCCATCCCCAAACATCAGGCTAAAGATCTTTACCCTCTTGACCCCAACAGAGGAGGCTGCTGATTGATTGACTGACAGGCCTCCAACCAAATCAGGTCACCGGGGTCCTGGACCACAGGGAGCAAATCATCGGCATTCACTGTCAGGAATTTTCACCACTGCAGCTCTCGAAGCATTTACACTGTCAAGAGAAAGAGGAAGGGCTCGATTGCCAGAATATACGGCTGGCTGATAGCAGATGAGCCTGATGTACCCTTCTCCCAAAGCTGACTGGTTCTGTCAGGGTCCTGGTGAGCCTGACCAAACACTCCATGGAGGTGTGCAGCTCCTGAAGAAAACTCAAAAACTGGGGTCTGAATCTGAATCTGAACACCCACAGAGTACCCAGGAGATAGGTTGGTCCATCCTGTTGAACTCCTTCTCCTGGTCCAGGGATACAAGAGCAAACAACAGATCAACCATACACCCGAGCTCTGGAAAAAAATACAAATGGTCAATATAGTGCAGCCCTGACAGTGTAAGTCTGGTTGGGATGGCTCACGTCTGCCAGGAAGGATGCCAGCTGCAATGAAATGGCCTTTGCTATGACTTGGTAGTCCATACTGAGGAGTGAGACAGTTTGCCAGTTCCGAAGGTCATGAAGGTCCCCCTTCTTGGGTATCAAGGTGAGCACAGCTTGCCTGCATGACAGAGGGAGGACTTGACTGAGACAGTGACAACATCCTGGTCAGGGACATCCCAGAACATGTGGCAGAAATCCACAGTTGGCCCATTCATGCTCTGAAATCTATTGGTGGGCATGAGATGGAGGGCTTCCAAGAACTAAGCCAGAGTGAGAGGTAGCTCCAGCCGGTCCCAGTCACCTCAACTGACCGTCGGGAATTTGTTTCAGAGCACCTTGCAAGCATCGGCACCAGTCAGATCCAGGCAGAAAACGCCAGCGTAGAAGGCCCTGGCCCTTCTAACCATCTCCTCCATATCCATGGGGTGATATCATTCTCACTGCAGCCATTGGGAGCCACGATCAGACTAACCTGTGGACGCGGCAGGTAAACAAACCGGCCCAGCCTACCAGGGGCTTTCCCTGAACAAACGGTGGCCCTAGTTTGAGGACTACTGATCTAGACCATCCCTGACATGTGTTTGTCTAAACTGAGCTCAAAAATCTCCAGTGATGGAGATCCCATAGCCTCCCTGGGCAATTCATTCCAGTTCTTAACCATCCTGACAGGAAGTTTTTCCTAATGTCCAACCTAAACCTCCCTTGGTGCAATTTAAGCCCATTGCTTCTTGTCCTGTCCTCAGAGGTTAAGAAGAACAATTTTTTTTCTTTGCTTCTTGTAAAAACCTTTTATGTACTTGAAAACTAGTATCATGTCTCCTCTCTGTCTTCTCTTTTCCAGACTAAACAAACCCAGTTCTTTCAATCTTCCCTCACAGCTCATGATTTCTAGACCTTTGAGCATTTTTGCTGTTCTTCTCTGGACTTTCTCCAATTCGTCCACATCCTTCCTGAAATGTGGTGCCCAGAACTGGACACAATACTCCAGCTGAGTCCTAATCAGTGCGGAACAGAGCGGAATAATTACTTCTCATGTCTTCCATGCAACACTGCTACAAATACATCCCAGAATGACATTCACCTCTTTTATTATTATTAGGCAACGGTATCACACTGTTGACTCATATTTAGCTTGTGATCCACTATGACCCCTACATCCCTTTCTGCAGTTCTCCTTCCTAGACAGTCATTACCCATTTTGTTTGTGTGGAACTGATTGTTCCTTCCTACGTGGAGCACTTTGGATTTAGACTCATAGACTCGTAGATCAGAAGGGACCAATATGATCTTCTAGTCTGACCTCCTGCACAAAGCAGGCCACAGAACCCTACCCCTCCACTTTTATAACAACCC
>NC_133769.1:372090839-372147191 GCF_003597395.2 Chelonoidis abingdonii | reverse complement strand
CAGCAGCTCTATCAGGCGGCACTTCATGCAGACAAAACTCCTTTCAGGTGCCCCCTCCAGGACCATGTACATGCCACAGCTTCCACATCCGGTCATCCTCAGTGTGTCTCTCACTGCTGCCTCTGTCTCACTCATGGCCTTCCAACTTTGTGCCTGACAGTCCACGCCACACACTGCACCACAGGCCCCCAACAAGCACTGGGCTGCTGGCAGACCCCTGCCCCCTCCCTTATCTGACTTGTTGGTTTCTCCGCCTTAGTCTCCCCTGCACCCTCCCCCTGGAAACTCCCACTGAAACTCCCCTGTTAGCAGCTCTGTTTGCTGGCTCCTGCACCACTGCAGCTGTCTTATTGAATTTCATCCTATTTACTTCGGACCGTTTCTCCTTTTTGTCCAGATCATTTTGAATTATAATCATATCCTCCAAAACACCTGCAACCCTTTGTCATCCACAAACTTTATGCATGTACCCTCTATGCCACAATCTAAATTATTGATGAAGATATTGAACAGAACTGTATAACTGTATCCAGAACTGAACCCTGAGGGACCCCACTCATTATGCTCTTCCAGCACGACTACTCTTTGGGAACAATTTTCCAACCTGTTATGCATCCACCTTACAGTAACTCTATCTAGGTTGCAGTTCTCTAGCTTGTTTATGAGAATTGGTTTTCATAACCATTCGTCCCCATAACGAGCGGCACTGGTGGTGATACTGGGAAACTAGAGTGTCTAAGGGAATTGCTTGTGTGACTTGTGGTTAGCCAGTGGGGTGAGATCCAAGTCCTCTGTGTTTGGCTGGTTTGGTACCTTAATACTGAAGGACCCCAGCCTGGGGCTGTGACTGCCCTGCTCTAAGCAATTTGTCCTGAATTGATACTCCCAGTAGTATCAGAGGGGCCTTAATTAGAGTCAGGTGTTCACATTAGCTTAACAGTCTCACCTGACTCTTAGCAGGTTAATTAGAGTCATGTGTCCACCGTAGCCTGGGGCAGCCCCTGCTGTGGTCAGTCAGGGAACAGAAAACTGCTTATCCAGTGGCCAGTATATCTGCCTTCTACTACTCTGCTGTAACCCACTGGCCTGGGTCTATCACTATATGTTACCTAAGAGAGTGTGAAATCTATAAGGGAATCCTGCTTAGGAACTGGGGCTGCTGCAGTGTCCTCTCCACATTCAGGGAGAGGTGGATTGGGTAATAATCTTACACTAGTCAGACTTTTGACCATGGTAAGATGGTGCAGCTCTGGTGACTTGAACTGGGGAGCTGAGTGGAACTGGCTGGAGCCTCTGTATTATCGGTTCATGAGTGGCCAGTGACAGCTTCCGTATAACTACAGCTGGGTGTGTAGCTGCCTGTGTATGAGTGTGTAAGTGAAAGACCAGAGAGGGTTGCAGCTTGTCACAGCCTCACAGTGTAAGAGGGGTTCCGAACTGGTATGTCATGCAGCTCGGTGGAACCCCACATCCAGATTGCACCCTGGGGGTGTCCATCACACCCATCCAACGAACAAGCCCTGTTACACCATGAGCCCATTTCCTCTTGTCATGGGCTCAGTTACTGATGGAGAGACTGTGGCTACAGCAGGGAAGTCAGGAATGATGGATCCTGTCTATCATTCTCTGTGTGACTTCCGCTAAGTCACATGTCTCTGTATCTCAGTTTACCTATCTGTACAATGGGGATATGATCATAGTGACTCTACTTTGCTAGGTGAATTGAAGATCCTTCAGTTAAAAGTCCTGCACAGGATGATAGTTACTGATGAGAATTACTGATCTCTGATCCCTTAGTGAAAGCCCTGAGTGCCTCCAGAAAGCGTTCGTGTTTCTGCTCAGTCATCTCTCTCCAGATCTGTCCGACTATTATCTACCCAGCCATCCTGAGCATTTTCAGGGTATAAGACCGAATGGAGTGCTGGACATTATCCCTAGTTTTCTTCCTAATCAACTAATTTTTAAATATGCACAAATGCACAAGCAGGTAATTCCTCACTGACTCAGCACAGAGCCCAAGAGTTCTCACCTCCGTTGGGGATGGTATCTTAGTTGCTGTTTACTCTGAAAGCTGGATAATTAGCACAGAAGCTTGTCTCCTGCATTCATATGCTACTTCTCCCCAGACGCTAAGCAAATCCCACTGGGACTGCACACAGATATATTATAAATGGTGAACACCCTTGTGTCAGCTCTTGGTGTGGGATGTTGCTACAGATGTTGGGTGAGAAAGACATGGGATGCAGCTTCCTAAGGGGGTTCCCAGGGGAAGACTCTTCCATCTCAGAATTTGTAGGTACCTATGAGTTCCTGGGGAGCTCAGCTGCTTGACAAACCGAGTGCAGCATATGTGTGATGGGGTAGAGAGTAAGTCTGTGTCCTTTCCACTCTTTACAACCATTAAACATCCCAGGGCCCTTGCCACAGGTGATGAGTTTACTCCAGTATCACTGGGCAAAATGTCACTCTTCTTTATGCCTCCTTCTTATTTAATGTGTCAGACAGTCTTCACTAATGATGGTGCCTTTCTGGTCATTTTATTTGTGAATCCCATGCAGCTGAGCTCTTTGCTCCAATAATATCATTGGCAAAGAGTTCCACAGGCCAAATATTGATTATGTTATATGTTCAGATTTTCAATGTAACTGAATGTTCCCTTGTCCATGTGTTACTCATAGACTCATAGACTCATAGGTCAGAAGGGACCAACCTGATCATCTAGTCTGACCTCCTGCACAAAGCAGGCCACAGAACCCTACCCATCCACTTCTATAAAAACCCCTAACCTATGTCCGAGTTATTGAAGTCTTCATATTGTGGTTTGAAGACCTCCAGCAGAGAATCCACCAGCAAGTGACCCATATACTTCTGTACTGAGCCCAAAGACATGTGTGTGACTAAGGCTGGGTCTACACTAGTATTTTACATCACAGAATCATAGAGCCATGGGGTTATAAGGGAATGCAAAGGACAGCTTGTCTATCCCTCTGCCAAGATGCAGGATTCATTGTGTCTTAATCATCAAAGACTGATGGCTGCCCACACTTCTTTGTAAAACCTCTATTAAAGGAGCTCCCATGACTTTTCTGGGCATCTGTTCCATTGTCCTCAAGTTCTTAAAGTTAAGGAAATTTTCCTGACGTTTAATTGAAATCTGCTATGCTGGAGGTTGAACACATTGACTCTTGTCCTGCCCGCTGTGGTAAGACAGAACAACATTCATCCATGAGTTTATGGCAGCCTTTCAAGTATTTGCAGACTGCTATCATCTGCCCCCTTAATATCCTCTTTCCAAACTAAACATACCCAGTTCCTCCAGCCTTTGGTGATATGGCTTGTTTTCCATCTCTTTTGTCATCTTTGTCACTCATCTCTGGATCCTTTCCAGTTTCTCTGTATCCTTCCTCTACATTGGTGACCATAATTGGACACTCCAGCTAAGAGAAACCAAAGTATTCTGTTTCACCAATCCCATGTGCAGAGGTAAATTCTCCTGCTCTAAATCACCACGCCCATTTTTATGCATCCAAGAATTACATCAGTCCTTACGACCACAGCATTGCACTGGGAGCTCACAAGTTGGTTTTACACAATGATTTCTAAATCCTTTTCAGGTCCTTGCATTGCATGATACAGTGCCCCAGACTTTGGGTTCGGACTGCATGCCTTGATTCGAGAGGATAAGTTTGCATTTAACTGTATTAAAACATTGTGCTTGAATAGGATGCCCACACCAATTCCTCAGATCAATCAGTATGCCTGATCTGTCCTCGTTTTCACCACTTCCAATCTTAGGGCCATCCAGAAATATTAGCTGCACTGATTTCTATTTCCTTTCAGGACATTGATGAAAATATTGAATAGCATCGGACCTAGAACTAATCCCTGGAGATCCCCGCTAGAAAAAGCCCCATTTACTGAAAGTGGTCCCATGACAAATGCTTTCTGAGATCTGTGAGTTAGCTAGTTTTCCATCCATTTTATGTGTGCTCTACTGATATTATAGAGTGTTAACTAGTTTCTCTCAGTGTTTTCCCTTAATAAATCAAATGCCTTAGAAAAATGTTATTGCATCCGCACAGTTCCCTTGATCAGCCAAACATTTACTCTAAAAAAAGGATGAAATCAGGTTTATCTGACAAAACCAGTTTTGCATGAACCCTGTTGGTGACTGGCATTACTTATATTCCAAGAACATTTTTCTTCAACTAATCCCATACCAACTTTTCCATAGTTTCCTAATCTTTTCAAATATTTTTTTTAATAGTTTACATTTAACACAGGAATTACTCTAAAACTTTTCTAAGATTTCTTTTGCTTTGCATATAAATAATAACCTCCTTGATTTGATTCTTAGTTCTGCCAACCATGGATTTTTCCCTGATGTCTTTAACATCCCATATCAATTTTCATAACTTCCAGTTTATATTGCTGGCTGTTTATGTTCTCTTTCTCCCATTTGTTACATATAGCTTCCCCTCGCCCGTAATTTCTACCCACTTTGCAACTGAAGTGAGTTTTTAGCAGAAGTTGTCCACCTTCTTGACGATGGAATTGTGACCTTCTCTCTATCTAATAATCTCTTCCTAAAGATCTCTCAGTTTTCATTACATTTTTTGTCTAAATTTTTCCTCCTAATCAGTTTTGCTGATAGTTTTCCTCAACTTTGGAGAACTAGAGATTTTGAAGTGCTAAATGTCCATAGATGGTATTGGCTGAGATCACTTCACTTTTTGTCCATTTGAATGTAATCAGTTCCATTCCTTATTTCCCTCTCCTCTAACATATGCCCCCTTGTTGGTCTCTTCTCCAAACTAAACAGTCCCAGACTTTTCAGTCTGTCCACATATGGCAGCTTCCCTATTTTTATTGCCTGTCTCGGAAATCCGCTTTATGTTTGCTATATTCTTTATAGAGACCGGGTGACTAAAACTGAGCACATATTCAGAGCAGGTTATTCTCTATCCTATTTCTTTCGCATCTGAAAATTGTATTTCTTTTGCTTAGTGCTGATACTGAGCAGGTGTTTCAGTTGAGCCAGGAGCACCGCCAGCTTTTTTGCCACTCTAGGAGGTGAAAGGTCCCGCCCCTGACAGAGGAGGCGGAAGGTTCTGCTCCCGAAATGGCGCCCCTGACAGAGGCGGCAGAAAGACCAGCCACTGCGGTTACCGCTCCCCAAATGTTAGTGCCCTAGGTGAGCGCCTAGGTCGCTTAATGTGTTGCGGTGGCCCTGAGTTGAGCTGGTACAAATGACAGCCAGGTCTTTCCCCTGAGGTACATTCTAGATGGGATGTTTACTCCAACACGTGTCGCCAAAGATTTGGGTTTTTTCCACTTTCAGATTTTAATCAACAAGATGAATTGGGAACTCCCAAGATCATGGATTCTGTAGCCTGGCTTTAATTGCATTAAGAAACAATGATGAATAACCAGTATCCACACTCCTCTTTCCTGCTGGTGCCTCTTAAGGTTTTCCCAACCCTGACAGGTAGGAATTACTGACTCACAGAGCATCATAAAATATTGAGCTGGCATTAGTTGGGTCAGGTATTCATAATTCATTTCTCTGAATAATGAAAATGTCAGTTTTCAGTGTGTGAAGAGCCACCAATCTGCTTTATCCATGAGAACAGCCCCCAGGAGTGCATGTAGTTTCTCGTACTAACATTGTCTCTTCATCCAGGCATTTGTACTAAGACCATCACCCTAGAGCCTGGGCACATACAGGAAGTCAGGAGAACGTCCGATACAAGCAGGAGACTCTATTCTGCCTCTGAGTTGGACACCTTCTCCCCCACTCCATGTCAGATTCAAACACAATCAATTTCACCAACCCTTCCACCTTCATTCTGCTAGGCATTCCTGGCCTGGAGGCAGCCCATGTCTGGATCTCCATCCCCTTCTTCACCATGTATGTCATAGCCATCTTGGGGAACTTCACCATCCTGTTCATCGTGAAGATGGAACCGAACATCCATGAGCCCATGTACTATTTCCTCTGCATGCTGGCCATCACCGACCTGGTCCTGTCCACGTCTACCCTACCCAAAATGCTGAGCATCTTCTGGTTCAATTCCAGGGAGATCGATTTTTCAGTGCCTGCCTCACTCAGATATACTTCATTCATGGTTTCTCAGTGATGGAGTCTGGGATCTTTGTGGCCATGGCTTTGGATCGCTAAGTGGCCATCTGCCATCCCCTGAAACATTCCACCATCCTGACAAACCACATGGTGGTGAAGATTGGTCTGGACGTTGTTCTGTGTGGCTGCTTACCCGTACTGTCATATCCCTTGCTGATGAGTCGGTGGCCATATTGCAAGACCAACATCATCCCCCACACATACTGCAAGCACACATCTGTGGAAAATCTGGCCTGCGCCGACATCCGCCCCAGTAGTTACTACAGCCTCTCTGTGACATTCTTTGTGCCCAGTGAGGATGTGTTTTTTATTGCTCTGTCCTATATCCAAATCATCAGGGCCATCTTCAGCCTTCCCACAAAGGATGCCCGGCTCAAGACATTTGGGACCTGCAGCTCCCACTTCTGTGCCATTTTAGTCGGTTACATATCAGATCTCTTTTCCTCCCTCACGCACCGGTATGGCCATGAAGTGCCCCTACATTTTCTTGTTCTCATTGTCAATGTGCACCGCCTTGTGCCCCCTTTGGTACACCCCGTCATCTATGGGATGAGGACCAAACAGATCCGGGACCAGCTGCTCTCACTATTTACTCATAAGAACAGAAGAACGGCCATACTGTGTCGGACCAAAGGTGCATCCAGCCCAGTATCCTGTCTTCCAACTGTGGCCAGTGTCAGGTGCCCCAGGGGGAATGAACAGAACAGGGAATCATCAAGTGATCCATCCCCTGTTGCCCATTCCCAGATTCTGGCAAACAGAGGCTAGGGACACCATCCCTGTCCATCCTGGCTAATAGCCATCGATGGACGTATCCTCCATGAATTTATCTAGTTCTTTTTTTAAGTTTTATAGTCTTGACCTTCATCCTCTGGCATGAGTTTCAATGACTGTGCATTGTGTGAAGAAATACTTCCTTTTATTTGTTTTAAACCTGCTGCCTATTAAAAGCTCTGCAAAAAGGTGGCTGATGACATTATGCTGTACCCTGCTGCTTGAATCACTTACTGGATAGTCAAAGAGACACTAAACTCTTTCCTTACCTTACTGTGCTGTGTCAGTGTGACAAACGGAGGACTCAGTCGATGTACAAACCATTGAGTTGCCACCATTCTTATTACTTGTAACTGGACCCCCGAGGCCCCCACTTTGCCACTCCTTCCACGAAGGCCCCATCCCTGCTCTGCCTCTTCCCTGCAAGACCTCCCTGATGCTCGCTCATCTCCTCCCCTGCCCCACTCCTACCTCCTGGTCAGTTGCTGAATGAACAGAACAGGGAGTCATCAAGTGTTTCATGCCGTGTCACCCACTCCCAGCTTCTGGCAAACAGAGGCTACGGACACCATCCCTGCGCCTCCTGGCTAATAGGCACTGATTGACCTATCCTCCATGAATGTATCTAGGAGGAGAGGTAGATGTGCTGGAGGGTAGGGAAAGGGTCCAGAGTGACCTAAACAAGTTGGAGGATTGAGCCACAAGAACTCTGATGAGGTTCAAGAAGGACAAGTGCAAAGTCCTGCACTTTGGATAGAAGAATCACATTCACTGCTACAGGCTGGGGACCAACTGACTAAGCAACAGTTCTGCAAAAAATGACCTGGGATTACAGTGCATGAGAAGCTGGATATGAGTCAGCAGTGTGCCCTTGTTGCCAAGAAGGCCAACAGCATATTGGACTGTATTAGTAGAAGCCTTGCCAGAAAATTGAGGGAACTGATTATTCCCCTCTATTCGGCACTGATGATGTATTGCATCCAGTTTCGTTCCCCCCACCACACACTGCAGAAGGGATGTGGACAAACTGAAGACAGTCCAGCGGAGGTCAACAAAAATAATTAGGAGACTGGGGCACATGATTTATGAGGAGAGGCTGAGGGAACTGGGATTGTTTAGTTTGCAGAAGAGAAGAGTTAGGGGGGATTTGATAGCAACCTTCAAATACCTGAAGAGGGTTTCCAAAGAGGATGGAGCTCATCTGTTCTCACTTGTGACAGATGACAGAACAAGGAGCAATGCTCTCAAGTTGCAGTGAGGGAGGTTTAGATTGGTTATTAGGAAACACGTGGAATCTCCATCCTTTGAGGTTTTTAAAGCCTGCTTGACAAAGCCGTGGCTGGGATGATTTAGCTGATGTTGGTCTTGCTTTGAGCAGATTGGACTAGATGACCTCCTGAGGTCTTTTTGAACCCTAATATTCTATCCACTAAAAGCTTTCATCCAGAAAGATCCACTGTGCTACTGAAATGCATCCACCTTGGGGCTGTAGGCCATGAGCCAGGGAGGACAGAGATGCACAGAAAACATTGATATTTTGGCCAGTGATCCTGGAGGAAACTTATCCCCTGTAGGAAGGGCCCTCAGACTCATTCTCTTTCATGCCACATCAAGAAGGTGAGCTCCTCAGCTTGAAATGGATACCTGTGAATTCTGAGATGGAAGTTTCTTCCTTGGGAATCCCCCGCAGGCAGCCGTGTCCCACATCTCTGTCACCCAAGCATCTGCAACAACATCCTACACAGAGAGCCAAAACAGAGGTGAGCACAGTTTCTAATATAGCTTTGGCCAATCCCAGTGGGGTTCGCTCAGCCTCTAGCAGTGAAGCTGCATCTGGATGTAAACAGGCAGGAGATCAGGGACACTCTAGCCAATGTCTCTGTTTCCATGTCTGTGCTTCTGGGGACCTTCCCAAAGGGAGATGAGAATATTCAGACTGAGTCAGAGAGGAACTGGCTGATCTGTGCGTTTAAAAATTACACTGCTCTACAGCCAAAAAGCTTCTGAAATAAATGTAGTCAAACTTTACTAATTCTGGGTCACTGAGAACGAAAATGATGCTTAAAAGTGTTGATTGGCTCTAGTTTTCAAGTTATGTTATTGAGTCTGTATATACGACCCTTGACTTGGGAATGACGGAGGATAAGTGACTTA
The DNA here is from genome assembly GCF_003597395.2 of Chelonoidis abingdonii. Lineage (NCBI taxonomy): Eukaryota > Metazoa > Chordata > Testudines > Testudinidae > Chelonoidis > Chelonoidis abingdonii. Next base: position 372,138,121 of record NC_133769.1, on the reverse strand, counting down.
TAAAGGGAAGGAATCTCAATTTAAACCAGAAATGACTAAAATACATCTTTGACTGGATCTACGAATAAATCTATGACTGGTTTTGGACAGTACTTGCTTTTTAGGCAAAACAATGAATGATGCAATCTGAAGCTGGTATTGCGTCATACATGATATGAATTGCATCATGTTATTCCTAGAAGTCATGGATGATGCAATCATAACAAAGCTTACATCACTCTGCTGAACAAATTGCCCTATATCAGCTCTAGAAATCATACAGTGTCGTGCTCTCTCTATTTGTCAGTGTTTGATTTTGCAAAGGGGACACATTTCTGTTTAGCCAAAGTGAGCAGAGATGCCTCGTACTTGTGTGAACAGTGCAGATAACTTCTGCTATTGTTTGTGGTGAAGTGACTTTGCATCACAAAGTGCAGTATAACCACTATGGTTAAGAAAGCCTATCACCTTTATTTTGGCTGCAAAACTTGGAGATCAGGACAAGAGGTGGCCCCACACATATGCTGCAACAACTGTGCAACAAATCTTCGCCAGTGGTTGAACAGGAAAAGGAAATCTATGCCTTTTGCAGTGCCAATGATTTGGAGAGAGCCAACAGATCATACCAGCAATTGTTTACTTCTGCATGGTGCTCCAGTTGGGAAAGGTGTGTCAAAGAAGAAAAATGGACTGTGCATTATCCAAACATTCCATCAGCTATACGCCAGTACCCACGGAGAAGGACTGCCGGTTCCTGATGCACCAGAATCATTCTCACTTGAGTCAGACGAGGAAGAGGAAGAGGATGAAACTTCTGGTCCCTGAACCATCAATGTCAAGGACCCACATTTTCTCCCATCCTCCTCCTCTGAACCACACCTCATAACACAAGGTGAACTGAATGACCTGTCAGGGATTTGAAACTACCCAAGAGTAAGGCAGAGCTGTTGGGCTCCAGACTACAGCAGTGGAATCTCCTGGCAGGTGATGTTAGGGTTTCCATGTTCCGTGACCGTCAAAAGATCTTGTCCCATTCTTCTTCATGGAAGGTGATCTTGTAGCCTGCAACAACATCGATGGTGTGATGGCAGCCCTCAACACGTTCACGATCCAGATGAGTGGAGACTGTTCATTGAATTCATCGAAGACGAGTCTTAAAGCTGTTTGCTGCATAATGGCAATGTTTTTGCCATCAATTCAGTTGGTCATGCAGTCCATATGAAGGAAACCTATGACAACATGAACAACTTTTGAGGTGCATAACTATGACCAACATCAGTGGGCAGCTTTTGTGGCGATTTGAAGGTTGTTGCTCTCTTGCTTGGTCTGCAGACTGGATACACAAAAGTACTGCTGTTTTCTCTGCGAATGGGATAGTCGTGCAAGAGATTCCACTACATCAAGAAAGATTGGCCACTCCGACAGTCATTGGAGCCTGGGAGGAAAAGTGTTCAGCATCCACCACTTGTTGAATCAAGGAAGATTTTGTTACCCCCTTACACATCAAGCTGGGTCTGATGAAGAACTTTGTCAAGGCCATTGACAAAACACAAGCAGCTTTCAAGTACCTCCGTGGAAAATTTCCAAGGTTAAGTGAAGCTAAGATAAAGGAAGGTGTCTTTGTTGGTCCTCAGATTCGTGAACTTCTTCGAGATGATGCATTTGACCATGCACTGCGTGGCAAGGAAAAGACGGCATGGAAAGCCTTCCAATTAGTGGCAATAAATTTTCTCGGAAACAACAAGGCAGACAACTACAGGTTGTTGGTGGAAACCTCCTCAAGGCATACAAAAGCCTGGTTGCAACATGTCACTAAGATACATTTTTGCACTCTCATCTAGATTTTTTTCACCAAACTGCGGAGCAGTGAGCGACGAGCACGGCGAGGCGATTTCACCAGGACATTGCAACAATGGAGAAACGCTATCAGGGCAAATGGAGCCCATCAATGCTTGCAACTATTGTGGACAGTGACAAGAGATGCTCCATTTAATGAATGCAAGAGACAAGCCAAGAAGCCCAGAGTAGACACTGAATAGGACTAAACTATGTACATAATAGTTTTTGCCTTTTGTTTTCATAATAAATTTTATTTATATAACCCTTTGCTGATTTTAAAGTGTTTACCATAAACAGGACAGGTGAAATATTATCATGTAAAGCAGCTATAAACACAATGAAAAGACCTAGGTTTACAATTTATGATTAAAACTCTACTATCTACACAATATACATAGACATAAAATGTAAAAACTTAAATATCTTAGAAACAGTAGCCAATCAGTTATTTTAATTGTCATATTTGAATTCAGCACATCAGAATACATAATAAATACCACATTTTATCTCTGAAGCAGATGACTTCTCAAAAATTGTAGACCAGTGTAATCACTGCTTTTTTTTGCTATCAAATACATTCTTCTTAAAGAACTCCAAATTTTTATTTCATTTTCAACTTTCTGTCTAAACTGTTCCTCCAAATCAGTTGTGCTGATAATTTTCCTCAGCTTTGGGGTATTAGTTTTTGAAGCACTAAGTTCTATAGAATTACTGTTTGAGAAGTCTTCTCTGTTTGTCCTTTTGAATGTAATCAGTTCCATGCTTTTCTGCTGTTCTCCTCCTCCTTCTCTTAACTAAACAGTCCCAGACTTTTCAGTCTCTCTGCATATGGCAGTATTCCCCATTCCCATAGCCTGTCTTGGAAAACCCTTTCTATCTTCTATATATTTATAGAGAATGAGTGACCAAAACTGAACATGTTTCAAAGCAGGTTATTCTCCATCCCATTCTTTAGGAAACAAATCATTGTCTTTGTTTTGCCTACTACTGAGAAGTGAGAGAGAACCAGTATCACACCTGTGTTTCCTGCTCGTGACAGTTAAGCTTTTCCACACCAGAACGTGTAGGGATTATTGATGCATGAAGCACCATCAAATATGCAATTAGCATTAGTAGGGTCGGTTGTTCATAACTCATCTCTCTGAATAATGAAAAAGTTATTTTTCAGTGTATAAAGAAGGTCCAATCACTTCACCCATGAGAACAGCCTCCAGTAACGTATACAGTATCTCATATTAACTGCTGGGGGTAGAATTTGATAGGGAGGGAAGGATCGATTCCAGAGACAGGACCGTTAAGTCTACGGTCAGTGTTTATTGCATTAGAGGTGCCTGAAAGCTTGTAAGCTATAGCACCCATCCCTCTCCTCCTGAACCCTGAGGAGTCAGCCCCGAGGCGTGTTTGCATTTCCCCTTTACTGTCAGCAATAGCCCTCCTCACTATCTAGGGGGCAGTTCTGGTCTTGGTCCTGGCCCAGTAACTATTCCTTAAAGGTCCTGCTAAATTCTTCACCTCTATTTATGTTTACCTCTGTTATGACCTTTTGTTGCCATACAAGGAGCTGTACTGAGTATTTGAGTCTGGTAGATTTGGCAGGTTTCTGTGTGCTTGTGTCACGGGACTTTCCGTGTTTGTGTCTGTCAGCCCTTACCAGAGATACTCGAGCATTTAGCTGTTTAACACCTGCAAGCTTGTGGTTTCAGGTCTTCCTTGTGTTTCTCTGTCGGCACATTACCAGACTGCACCATGTACGCCATAGCCATCCTGGGGAACTTCATCATCCTGCTAATCGTGAAGAGGGAACCAAGCCTCCATGTGCCCATGTACTATTTCCTCTGCATGCTGGCCATCACTGACCTGGTCCTGTCCACGTCCACCCTGCCCAAAATGTTGAGCATTTTCTTGTTCAATTCCAGGGAGATCGATTTCAGTGCCTGCCTCACTCATATGTACTTCCTTCGCTGCTTCTCTGTGCTGGAGTCAGGGATCTTTGTTGCCATGGCAGTGGATCGGTATGTGGCCATCTGCCATCCCATGAGACATTTCACCATCATGACAAACCGCACGATGTTTAAGATCGGCCTGGCCGTGGTGCTGCGTGGTGCCATGCTGGTACTACCTTATCCCTTCCTGACAAGGTGTTGGCCATATTGCAGAACCAATATCATCCTGTAGACGTACTGTGAGCACATGGCTGTGGTGAAGCTGGTGTGCACCGAAACACGTGTTAATAGTTACTATGGTCTCTTTGTGGCATTCTTTGTGCCTGGTCTGGATGTTTTTTTATTGCCATGTCCTATATTCTGATCCTCAGGGCCATCTTCAGCCTCCCCAGATAGGACGCCCGGCTCAAGACTTTTGGGACCTGTGTCTCCCACCTCTGTGCCATCTTAACCTTTTACATCCCAGTTATCTTCTCCTCTCTCACATACCGTTTTGGCCACAATGTGGCCCTATGGTTTCATGTTGCCATTGCCAATGTGTACCTCCTGGTGCCTCCCATGCTAAACCCCATCATCCATTGGATAAGGATCAAACAGATCCGGAAATGGCTGCTCTGGCTTGTTACTCATAAAGGGACCTATTTTTTCCCATTGCTCTGACTCTCAGACCGAACTCTGTGCAGAGTTGACTGGTTAGATGGAGCTGGGCCCTCTGTCCTGCATCACTGATTGGGCAGTCAAGGAGACATTAAATCCTTTCCTGGCTTATTGTGCTGTGTCAGTGTGATAAATTGGGGAATTGGTCTGTGTTCTCTTCATTAACTCATAGGAATGTCACCTTTTTAAATGCTGGTAACTGGAACTCAGAGGCCCCACCCTCTGCCCTGTATCTTCCCCCAAGGCTGTGTCTCTGTTGTTCCCTCCTTTACTCCCATCCCCATCACTCCCTGGATCCTCTTCACCACCCCCGCCTGCTGCAGAAGCAGCATTCCAGATTTTGCTCGGCGGGTAACTTTAACTGTGATTAGAGGGGCTAGCTAGGCTCTTGAAAACTTTAGATTTTCCACCAGATAATTTCGCAGTTAGCTGACAGGAGCACATTATCTAATTCTCGTATAACGGAAAGAGCAACAAAATAATATTAGAACCACTGAGCTCTATTACTAACATGTTCTGACATCTTGTAGCGAGTCACTTAAGAGCCACTGGTTAGGTTTACAAATTTAATGTATATTCTTTCATTGTTACTAAGTCTGTGGAGAGAGAGACCCATACTGAGTTCCATCTCAGCTCTGAGAGTGGAGATGGGTCATGTGGATTACAGTGGGGAAAGGGAGCAGATAAATATGGGTTCTGCATAAGAACATCAAAATGGCCATATTGAGTAAGACCGATGGTCTAATTACTTCAGTATCCTGTCTTCCAACAGAGGCCAATGCCATGTGCTTCAGAGGGAATGAACAGAGCAGGTAATCATCAAGTGATCCATCCCCTGTTCCTTTTCCCAGCTTCTGGCAAACAGAGTTTAGCGACATGCAGAATATGGTGTTGCATCCATGCCAACTGTCTCTAATAGCCATTGATGTATCTATCCTCCATGAACTTATAAGAACATAAGAATGACCATAGTGGATCAGACCAAGGTCCATCTATCTCATTATCCAGAGGGAATTAACAGAATCATCAAGTATCAGAGGGGTAGCCGTGTTAGTCTGGATCTGTAAAAGCAGCAAAGAGTCCTGTGGCACCTTATAGACTAACAGACGTTTTGGAGCATGCGCTTTTGTGGGTGAATACCCACTTTGTCAGATGGATGTAGTGGAAATTTCCAGGGGCAGGTATATATATGCAAGGAAGCTAGAGATAATGGTAGTTCAAGTCAGGGAGGAGAGCCCTGTTCTAGGCAAGTTGAGGGTGAAAAACAAGGGAGGAAATACCGGTTTGTATTTGCAAGCCATTCACAGTCGTGTTCAATCCTGAGACTAATGGTGTCAAATTTGCAGAGAACTGGAGGGCTTACTCAGCAGTTTTCCTGAAGTCGGGTCCTGAAAGTTTTTTGCTGCAGAATGGCCACTAAGGTCTGCTAATACGTGTGGCCAAGGGAGGTTGAAGTGTTCTCCTACAGGTTTCTGTATATCCAATTCCTAAATCTGAAATGTGTCACATTTATCCCTTTTCCCGTACGGACTATCCATTTGGCCCGAGGTACATAGCCCAGAGGGGCATTGTGCATATGAGGCGTATATTACATTGGGGACATGCAGGTGAATGAACCAGTGTTGGTGGCTGAGCTGGTAGAGTCCTGTGATGGTATCACCTGGTGTAGATATGTGGGGCAGAGTTTGGCTTCGAGGTTTTGTTACATGGATAGGTCTGAGCCTAGAAGTTACAAAGGTGCCGTGTGTAAGTTACTGTTGAGAATATGTTCAGGTGCAGGGTCTGTGGCGAGACTGGCCTGCACCCAAGTGCCCTATGAAAGTGAGGGACATTGGTCCAAGGAGGGTTGTAGAATCCCTGAATGATAGCGTTGGAAGGGATTTTAGCCTGGGGGCTGTATTGGATGGCCAGTGGAGTCCTGTTGGTTTCTTTCTTGGGTTGTCCTTGGCAGTAGAAGGGCTACTGGGGTACATCTGGCTCTGTGATCTGTTTCCTTGTTTCCTCATGTGGGTTTTGTGGAGAATACTTGTGGAGATTTTATAGGTGTTGGTTCTCTGTCTGAGGTAGAGCAAAAGATTGGTTGTACCTCAGTGTTTTTGGCTGTAGAACAATGGATTGGTAGTGATGTGCCCGGGATGGAAAGACTGGAGCATAAAGGTAGCATAGCGGTCGGATAGGATTTTCGGTATAGGGTGGTGTTAATGTGACCGATCACTATTTAGCACCGGGGTGTCTAGAGTGAACTTCCGTGTAGAATAGGTCCAGGGTGAGGATTGATGTCGGGGGTGTAAGCTGTTAAATCCACATGGTGGAATTTTCAAGAGTCCCTTCCAGTGGGTCCAGATTATGAAAGATGTCATCAGGTAGCATAGGTAGAGGAAGGGGCGTGAGTGGACCGATGAGCTGAGGAAGCGATGTTCCAGATCGGTCATAAAAAATATTGGCAATTGTGGGCCAAGCGGTGCCCAATAGCAGTGCCATGGCTGGAGATATATATCGTTAATCAAATTTGAAATAGTTTGTGATGAGGATAAAGGCACAAAAGAGCTCAGCAACCAATGTGGCTGTTCGCATCATCAGGATACCTGTTCCTGACAGCTGTGTATTACCATTGGTGGGATGTGTGTTAGAGAGCCTACGCCATGGTGGCTAGGATGGTGTTTTTTTCTGGACGTCACCAATGCAATTGTAGTTTCCCTCAGGAAATCAGTGGTGGCAACAGAGATAGATGGAGTGCTGGATGGCAATAGGGTCTGAGTAGAGAGTCCACATAATCCAGACAGTCCTTCAAAGTGAGCAGTGCCAATGGCCCGAGATGATTGGCGTGCAGGATTACGGGTTTGTGGATCTTGTAGTAGATAGAAGAACCCTGGTCGGGCTTAAGGGTATGTTGATTTGTTCCGGTGTTAGTGGGTAGGGGTTGGTCCATCAGTAAGATGGTGCAGTTTCTTAAGGTGTATTCCTTGCCATGGGATATGAGGAAGTGCCACTGAGAATTTGGTAATTGGAGAGTTGTCTGGCGGCCTCCTTTTCGGGTAGTAGAGCAAACCGGTTCATGAGACAACAGCACCTCCTTGATTAACCGCCTTGATGATAATGTCTGGGTGGTTCCTGAGGCTGTGGATGGCATGGGGCGTTCTGCACGACTTAGGTTATGAGACAAGGAATGTTGTTTTTCCCACAAATTTTCTGCTTGGCACGTTGGTGGAGAGCATTCCCATTAATAATGAGGTTCAGAACTATCATGTTTATTGACTCCTCAGGAGGAGTCCATGTGGATGTATTCTTCTTGTGCTGGTTTGATGGAGGGGTACCTGTGGATATCAGTTGCAGCATTCAGTTTTGTCCTGAAAAGTATTTGAGTCCTGAGACGGCGAAAGTAGGCTTCCAAGAATCCCACAGAACTGTATCAATTTGTGGGGGTACAGGGCAAGAAAAAAGAGTCCCCAAAGAAGGATCAGTCCTTTTCTTCTGGGCCTGGAAGTGTAGTTGGATAGATGAGATATTCTGGTGGGTTGGGGGTACCAACGGTATGTGGCACAATGAGGCAGGTAGGAGTTTAGAACAGGCTTACAGATCATTTTTCCATTTGTAGAGGAAGTGAGTGAGTAATGTAGATCCACTGGTCTTATTTTCGTGGAAGTCCTTTTGTATGGAAGTGTTTATTATTAATGGGTCCTCTCCAGGTTGGAGAGCTTTTTGATGTTTCCTGGTGCTGTATAGGATGCTGACCAGAATGTTCCTCAGTTTTCTGTGATAGGAGTAAGTGTGCATAATCTCTCAACTGTGGGTCTGTGTAAGTATGTAAATAGCAGTGGAATTTTTACCTTTAGTCCATTTTGGTTAGATGTCATGCAATTTGCATTTGGAAAAGGAAGATATATCTGTCTGTATTTTGGTTGCAAGTTTTCTCCATGAAAGGTTGATGGATAGTTTGGCACTCCATACCACTAAATGATCCATTGCATGGTGTCAAGTTATCAGAGGGTAAGTCAGTGTTTATCTGGATCTGTAAAAGCAGCAAAAAGGATCCTGTTGGCAACGCTTTATAGACTAACAGACGTTTGGAGCATGAGCTTTCGTGGGTGAATACTGCACTTTGTCAAGATGCATGTAAGTGGATTTCCAGGGCAGTATCAATATATATGCAGGCAAGCTAGAGATAATGAGGTTAGTTCAATCAGGGAGGATGAGGCCCTGTTCTAGCAGTTGAGGTGTGAAAACCAAGGGAGGAGAAACTGAATCATCAAGTGATCCATATCCTGTCGCCCGTTTCCAGCTTCTTAAAAACATAGGTTAGGGACACCATCCCCTCCCATCCTGGCTAATAGCCATTGGTGGACCTGTCCTCCATGAATTTATCTAGTTCTTTTTTGGTTCTTCTTGGAACCCTGTTACAGTTTTGGTCTGCACAACATCCCCTTGAAAAGAGCTCCACGGGTTGACTGTGAAGAAATAATTTCTTTCATTTGCTTTAAATGTGATGCCTATTAATTTCAGTTGGATGCCTCCTAGTTCGCATGTTGTGTGAAGGAGTAAAAAACTTTTCCTCATTCAATTTTTCCACACTCATCACAATTCTATAGACCTCTCTCTCTTGTTCCCCCATAATCATCTCTTTTCCAAATGGATAGTCCCAGTTGCCCTTCTCTATACCTTTTCCAAATCTTGGATTTGAGGGGTGTCTATATCCCAGAATGTAATTAAGCAAAGTGCAACCATATGTGCATTCAGACAACATGAATGTATGAAATAGAGCACTATATAGTTAAGGATTAATTGTAAAACACGCTTTCAGATGGAAGGCCAAAAACTAACTGGCAGTTTCTGCTAATCATAACAGGAGGATGGGAGAAAAAAAATTAAATAACTGAGAATAAAGAGGGTAAGTCGGATGGAAATCTTGAATCTAGACACTTCTGATATTAGAAGTTTATTGGAAGTGAGGAAAAGTGATGATCCAGTAGGGTTCATTATAACCTAAGTGTTTAGTAGAAGTTAGTTATAAAAAGGATTAGCCATAGAATGTGCTTTGGAGCAGTCCTCTGAAGCCATCTGGAGAGTCTCTTTTCCTTACACTTTTTCTCCTCAGTGGGTGAGCAACTAGCCACTTCAAACCCTTGGTCAATTACTCAGTACCGTTCCAGAGTTTAGGTAAATATTTGGCAAGTTCTAAACCTACTGCTTATGCCTGTGTTCACTTATATATAATGAACTGAAATGTTAGTCTACAGCACATTTACTTGCGTCAATCTTTATTAGACAGAATTGCTGTGCTCCCATGGATTTATTCCTGACACCACCAGGAGTGCAATATTTGTTACCCCGCTGAGGGTTCTGAAAACTTGGGTTACAGGGTGACCAAATTTGCATGCAGTATTCGATATGTGGGTGTACCATGGATTTATATAGACACCATATTATATTTTTGTCTAATTATCTATCCGTTCCTTAAAGGTTACTAGCATTCTCTTAGCTTTTTGATTGCCAAAGTACATTGAGCAGATGTTTTCAGAGAACTAGCCACAATGACTTCAAGCTCTCTTTCTTGATGGGTGACAGCTAATTTAGACCCTCTCATTTTGTATGTACAGTTGGGATTACAGTTTGCCATGGACTATACTTTGCATCTATTGGCATTGCATTTCATCTGCATTTGTGTGGTCCAATGACCCTGTTTTGTGAGATCGCTTTGTCACTCTTTGCACGGAAGGACAGTCACTGCTTCTGAGGCACCAGGCAGGGAGCCTACCACAGCCCTGCCAACCCTCCATCCCAGCTACAGTGGTCATCCTTGGGCTGCCCCATGAGCACTTGTGCTGCTGCCTGGGCCACCCCCTCAAGCCACTGCCTGCCGAAGCAACCTGTGGTGCCCAGGCCACCCCCCGGATACAGCCCTATCAAGCACCCACAGTGTCCCCCAGGACACCTCCCCAAACCCGTGATCTCTCTGAATAGTGACTGAGTTCTTAAATACTTAACCTGTCCTGGTTGGAGTAATTAGCCCAATGGCAACTTTTTAAAACTATATTATATTTATGCTTTTTGTTTCTACTGGTGGCACACATCTGCAAATTACCTCAATATTGATGTACGCAACAAAATTCATTGTGCACATGGATGGGAAAAATAAAAGGAAAAATTGATTTTGTAGCCTTTTACTTTATTTAAAGTAAATTTTCTAATGTGGTGTTACACTACTGTGGCTTTGGCTCTGGTGGCTACAGTTTCAATCTTAACAGAGTGAAAGTCACCTCTGCTGCTTGCTTCAAATTGACAATTCTTAGAACATGTAAAGACCAAAGGTAGTGACCACACATACATTCATCAGTACAAAGCCTAGTCTATTCTCACAACCTGTATCTTGTGATTAAGACACATGTCTGAGACAAGCTACTTTTATGGCATTTTATGACATAATATAAATCTTCTGAATAATTTTCTGCAATATTATTACTTAGTTCCTCTTTTCCCATTATTTTAGGGCATCGGGTTATTTTCCAGTCACTTATGCCATCATTTTTTGTCTCCACGGCCTACAGTAGCTAAGCTAAACTCTTACAGGTCTCAACCTACAGGTTCTTCCATTCCAGCTTCTCTTACTCATGTCTAGTACTTGGTTCCTCTCAATATGGATCAGTCTTGTACTTCCATAATCCACAATTTAATCTTAATTAATATACAGAGAAAATATATGATCTAACTTATTGAATAATAATATCACAGAAAAAAATGAATAATGAACTAAAATCATTGGCTACAATTTAGACCTCATTGTTTTCTATTTATAGTTGAGATGATGTTTTCCAGTATATATACTTTATCCATGTAGTGAGGCAAAGACTCATCGGCGCAGTGCCTCCTGCTGGTCATCCAGTGAATTAGCTGTCCAGCCTCCGGAGTGCCCTCTGCAGTCTGGTGTCTCACCTTGCTGCCGGCCCCGTGTCCCTCCCAGACCCCAGTGCCCCTTATCTTGGATTTCTGCCCCCTGCAGTACCTTGCAGCCTCACTGGGTCTCCCCTCCCTGGGGAACCCCCACCCCCCTATGCCACCTCTCCTCATTCTTGGGCTGCTGCCAGTCCCCATCTAGCCCCCACTGTCTGGGGTGGACTGCAGTGTAAAAGCCACTCATCATCGGCCCTTCCCTTGGGCTGCCCCTCTGCAACCCCAGTATCTTCTCGGCCATTGGCAAGGCCTGCAGCCTGGGGGTTTTCCAGGCTTGAGCTCCCCAGCTTCTCTGCTCCACCCTAGGTACCCTATTCTGCTCCCCTGCAGCCAGGCCCATCTGTCTCAATAGCTAGAACGAGACTGCCTGAGTTCCGTGCTCCTGGCCTTTTATAGGGCCAGCTATGGCCTGATTGGGGTGTGGCCCCAGCTGTGGCTGCTTCTCCAACCAGCCTCGGCTTTTCCTTCAGCCCCAACCATCTTCCAGGACTGGCTGTAACCCTTTCAGGGCTGGAGCGGGTGACCACCCCGCTACAATCCACATAACAGTGGAACATACTTTGTGATTGGTCAGAACCTTCTAGGGTGTCTAGGGGCCTCCTCCTGCAACTCCTGACTTCTCCTCTAGTTGGAATCTGTCTCTCTGCTGCAACCATAGATTGTCTCTCTCCTGCATCAGCTTCTTTCAGCTCATCCAGTCTCTGTGTTTTAAAGGGCTGGATGAACACTTCTTCCCTCTGTTCCCCCCTCTGGGGAGGTTCCACTCGTTCCACACACACCCTTCTGCAGAGAAACTGGAGAAAATTAAAGTTAGAATTCAGTTACTCCCTTCTTCTATCCCTGTATGATCTCGCTTGGACTCATAGTCCTTAATGAGCCAATGTATTTATAAACAGATGCCTCCACCCCAGCCTGCTGTCTCTTAGTACAAGGTGTGTGAGTGAAGAGTACAGGAAATCCCAAAGACATAACAATACGCATGGTTCATAAAACAAAAAGGTGAGGTAATAGGGTTTTCCTCCACCTAGGGTTTTATCCAGATGCTCTGATTTTTGGCTTCTGTGTCTTGATGCCATGCAGGGTTGTCAGGTACCTGGTTTTGAACTAGAAAGTCCAGCCAAAAAGGGGATCAGACTGTGCCTGGTTCCTGAAGGGCATGGGGTAGGTTTGGGGTCTTTCACCCACGCCTGCCCCTGCTCAGCTGGGGTCACTTCATACCAACAGGCAGGGCCTTTATTTAGGCTTCAGCAGCTCCCAGCCCAGCCCCAGAGTAGAGGAAGCCCAGCTGAGGCAGGGACAGAAGTGGAGAAGATTGAAGGAGTGAGGGAGGGGAGTAGAGAATCCAGGATCTAGGGCCGGTGGGGTAGGAGTAGGGCCTTGGGGAACAGGTAGGGCAGAGGGCAGGGTCTCAGGGTCCAGTTGTTGCCACCTTTCTAACTGCAAAGAATTAATAAGTTCTATACAGATCAATTCCCCAGTTTGTCATGCTGACACAGCACAGTAAGGTCAGGAAAGGATTTAATATCTTTTTCACTCCCCAGTAAGGGATTGAAGGAAGAGGGCCCAGCACCATGTCACCAGCCAGTGCTTCACGGAGCTCAGTCTCTGAACCAGAGCACCAGGACAAAACTTTAGTTAGAATCATAGAATCATAGAATATCAGGGTTGGAATGGCCCTCAGGAGGTCATCTAGTCCAACCCCCTGCTCAAATCAGAACCAATCCCCAACTAAATCATTCCTTATAAGTAATGAACCGGAGCAGCCTGTACCGGATCTCTTTGGTCCTCACCCCATAGATGATGGAGTGTAGCATGGGGGGCACCAGTAGGTTCATGTTGCCAATAAGAACATGGAAATGCAGGGGCACATTCTTTCCAAACCGGTATGTGAGGGAGGAGAAGAGACCTGGGATATAAAAGGTTAAGATGACACAGAGTTGTGAGACACAGGTTCCAAAAGTCTTGAGCCGGGCTTCCTTTGCGGGGAGACTGAAGATGGCCCTGAGGATCTGGATATAGGACACAGTGATAAAAATCCCATCCAGACCCATTACACACAATAGCACAAAGAGACCATAGTTACTGCTGATGTGGGTGTCGCCACAGGCCAGCTTCACCACAGATATGTGTGTGCAGAATGGCTCAAGGATGATGTTGGTTCTGCAATATCGCCACTGTCTTATCAGGAAGGGATAGGGCAGTACAAGCATGCTACTGCGCAGCACCACGGCCAAGCCCATCTTGGCCACCACAGGGATTGTCAGGATGGTGGAATGTCTCAGGGGATGGCAGATGGCCACGTAGCGATCGAAACCCATGGTCACAATGAACCCGGACTCCATCACTGAGAAGCAGTGAATGAAGTATAGCTGGGTGAGGCAGGCACTGAAATCGATCTCCCTGGAATTGAACCAGAAGATTGCCAGCATTTTGGGAAGGATGGAAGTGGACAGGACCAAGTCGGTGATGGACAGCATGCAGAGGAAATAGTACATGGGCCCATGGAGGCTCGACTCCATTTTCACAATTAACAGGATGGCCAAGTTCCCCAAGATGGCTATGGCTTACATGGAGCAGAAGGGGATGGAGATCCAGACATGGGCTGCCTCCAGGCCAGGAATGCCCAGCAGGATGAAGGTGGAGGGGTTGGTGAAGTCGGTTGTGTTGGAGTTTGACATGGAGTACAAGTGAAGGTCTCCAACTCTGAGGTAGAACGGTGTTTCCTGCATGCACTGTATGTTCTCCTGACTTCCTGTATGAGCCCAGGGTCAAGGGTGATGGTCGCAGTACAAATGCCTGGATGGAGAGACAATGTGAATATGAGACACTACATGCACTACTGGAGACATTTCTTGTTGGTGAAGCAGATTGCTCACTCTTCACACACTGAAAAAAAGACATTTTCATTATTCATAGAAATAAATTATGAACAACTGACCTACTAATGCCAATTCCATATGTTATGGCATGTGTCAACAATTCCTACATGTCGTGGTGTGGTAAAGCTTAATGGGCAGTAGCAGGAACATGACATTGGGTACTGGTTTTCCATCATTGTTCCTTAATGCAATGAAACCCAGGCTGGGGAGTCTGTGCTGTAGGGAGTTCCCTATTCACCTGGTTGCTTAAAACCTGAGAATGGGAAAAAAAATACAAACTTTTGCCAAGTCGTGCTCCGGGAGGAACATCCCAGCTAGACGCACTCCATGGAAAAGATCTGGGTGTCATTGGTAGCAACTCAGTGGAAACACGTTCTGTGGTAAATGATGGGGGTAGAACCCCTTTTATGAACACCCAGCCAGTCAGTTAGTTATAAAAATCTTTCTTAGTAGCTGTTCTCTACTTGCCTTGCCTGTACAGAGTTAAGAAATCTCACTGAAATGCTTAGGTAAGAGGAAGTGAGTTGGCACCTGGCCAAAAGAGCCAATGGGAAGACTAGAAACTTTTAAAATTGAGGAAAAACTTCCCGTCTTTGTGTGGGTTGTTGTTTTCTCTTGGCTGGAGAGACAGAGAGCAGCAGGTGTGCTGTAAAGATTGACCCAGATATGAAAAACCATCAGAATTTATACCTAAAAATTACTCCTTTGGAACGACAGATAAGTAAGTAGAACAGGAAATGTTTACTTAGACGTGATCAGGTTTATCGCTTTATTTTGGGCTTGTGGAGTCTTCTGTGCTAAACACAGGAGCTTCTGTTTTCTTTGTAACCTTTAAACTGGACCCCAAGGAAGGCATTCTTGGGTGTTAATGATTTCAGTTGCTCTTTTAATATCTAGCAACGCCCTGATTTTCCAGACGTGTTGTCAAATATATAAAGGGAAGAGTAACCACCTTTCTGTATAGAGCACTATAAAATCCCTCCTGGCAAGAGGTACAAAATCCTTTTACCCGTAAAGGGTTAAGAAGCTCAGGTAACCTGGCTGGCACCTGACCCAAAGGAGGGGGAAAAGGCTTTGATTTGTCTGTTCTTTGTCTGCCTGTTCTGTGGGCTTGCCGGAGACAGATCAAGAAGGCAAGAACCCAACTCCATTAGAATTAGTAAGTAATAATAAGGGAATGTGTTAGCTTACTTTTATTTTGGCTTGTGATTTTCCTTGTCTATAGGGAGGTCTTGTCTATAGGGAAGTTTTGTCCAGAGGGGACATCCTCTATGTTCTTGAGTCTTTTGTTATTCTGTAAAGTACTTACCATCCTGATTTTACAGAGGTGATTCTTTCACCTTTTCTTTAGTTAAAATTCTTCTTTTAAGAACCTGATTGTTTTTTCATCATTTTAAGATCCAAGGGTTTGGGTCTGTGTTCACCTGGTATGAGTTCGTGAGGATATTATTCTCAAGCCTGCCAAGGAAAGGGGGTGTAAGGGGGTTGGGATGATATTTGTGGAGGGTGGGGCTCCAAGTGGCCCTCCCTAAATGTTTGTTTAAATCACTTGGTGGTGGCAGCATTATCTAATCCAAGGTATAAGAAAGAATTTGTGCCTTTGGGAGTCTTTAACGTAAAATAGTAGAAATACGCCTAGGGGATCTTCAAACGGATCCCCACATCTGTATCCTAAAGTTCAGAGTAGGGATGGAACCTGATATGGTGGCAGAGTGGTGGGATCATTTTGAACCAGAGATCATTTTGAATCAAAAGCCCAGTAGAATTTTAAAAGGACATTTATTTTTCCTTTTTGGATGTTTAGAAAGCAGATAGAGATCTTATCTCTCTTTGCCTGGAAGCAGAGGTATCAGGTCCCTGTAACAAAGGGATGTTTTTAAGCTGTGAGCAGCTGGAGATTTTTGTCTCTGCCTGAGGGCAGGGTAGTTAACTTTCTACAAGGGAATTCACAAGCTAGTTTGTTTTTTTCCCCCTTTCTAGCTCTTGGGTTAGGCTAGGTTAAGTACAAAAAGCAGAAACATGACTACCAGTGAAACAGCTAAAAAACTAGAACTATCTAGACTGGAAGCAAAAGAGAAAGAGAAAGAACATAAGAGACTGATCGAATTAAAACAACTAGAAATTAAGGCACAGGAAGCTGCCCACAAGAAAGCGCTGGAGTTACTAGAAAAAGAGAGGCAGCATGAACTGGAGTTAGAGAAGTCAAGGGCTAAGCAGAATGTACCAGACAACCCTGGCAATCCTTCTCCAGGTACTGCTTCCCATCCCAGAAAGTTCTCCACCTACAAGGCAGGCGATGATACTGAGGCCTTCTTAGAAAATTTCGAAAGGTCCTGCCTTGGGTACAGCATCTCTACAGATCAGTACATGGTACAGCTGAGACCACAGCTCAGTGGACCCTTAGCAGAGGTGGTGGCTGAAATGCCTAAGGAACACATGAACAGTTATGAACTTTTTTTTAAAAAAGGCCAGAATCAGAATGAGGCTAACACCTGAGCATTCCTGTTGGTTGTTCAGAGCCCTAAAGTGGAAACCGGATGTTGCATTTTCCCAACACACCTTCCACATTGAAAAAAATTGGGATGCCTGGATATCAGAAGCAAGCATTAAATCTCTGGAAGATCTTTCTTTCCTAACGAAAATGGAGCAGTTCTTAGAGGGTGTTCCTGAGGAAATAGAAAAGTACATCCTAGATGGGAAGCTCAAAACTGTAATTGAGGTGGGGGAGATTGGAACCAAATGGGTGGAGGTGGCAGAAAAGAGAAAAAATGAGTAGCAGCTGAAATGGATATCAGAAGGGGCAACCCGAGACAACACCCTACCACTGGAGGCAGCCAAAAGCCCCACCTACATCCCAAGGAAAACCCCAAACCCCTTTTCATCCCACCACACCATTCTCCAGCCACCCACCTTGGCCCAATGACCAGTCATCTGGGTGATATTTTAAATGTAATGAGCTGGGGCATGTGAAGGCCAACTGCCCAAAGAACCCCAACAGACTGCAGTTCATTACATCGGAGTCATGTCCAAGGTCCTCAGGCTCAGATGCCTCCCAGGTACCCTCAGAGCGAAGGAAAACTGTGAGTATGGGCAGGAAGAAGGTTGCAGCATGGAGGGACACTGGAGTACAAGTGCCAACTATCCACCAATCCTTAGTGGACCCCAAATTCATCAACCCAGAGGCCCAAGTGACAATTCACCCATTCATGTCAAAATCTGTAAACTTGCCTACAGCTGAGTTGCCTGTCCAGTACAAGGGCTTGTCAAGAATGTGGACTTTTGCAGTCTATGATGATTATCCTGTCCCCATGCTGCTGGGGGAAGACTTGGCCAACCATGTGAAGCTGGCCAAGAGGGTAGGAATAGTCACCAGCAGCCAGGCTAAGCAAGCTTTCACACCCATCCCTGTTCCTGAGCCTTCCACCAGGGCCCCGTCTGTGTTACCAGAGACCCAGACAGAGGTGGTGGACCCGGATCCCCTGCCAACAACTACAACAGCTGTAGCATATCCAGTCCCAGAGACCCAGCCAAAGCCAGTCCCAGAACCAGAACTGGTGAATTAACCATCACCAGAACCATGGCCAGTACTGAGTCCAGCGCTTGCAAGCCCATCTACAACTTCAACACCAGTGGGCACCATCAAGCCTGCACTGGCAGCAGCAGCAGATAACCCTACCCAAGAGGCTCAGCCAGAGCCTGAAATACCACGTAGTGTACCGGCGGACAGCGGTTCACAGTGAACAGGAACAACTCCATCACCTGCCTTGCTTCCAGAGGGATCAAGCCCCAGTCCACAATCCAGTGAGGAACTGATGTCTCCAGCAGCAAAGGAACAGTTCCAGGTCAAGCAGGAAGCAGATGACAATCACCAGGGAGCTTGAACAGTAGCACGGAGCAACCCACTGCCTCTCAGCTCTTCTAACCAATCCCAGTTTGTTATAGAATAAGGATTTTATATAAGGAAACTCTTCTGGTGGACACCAGGAAGACTGGCATCCTCAAAGACAATTGGTAGTTCCAGCTAAGTACTGGGTAAAGCTCTTGAGCTTAGCCCAATATCAATCTTGTGGCCATGTTGGGGTGAATAGGACCAAAGACCGTTTGGGGAAATCATTCCACTAGTAGGTGGTGGGCAAGGATGTTTCTACCTCTGTCCGGTCTTGTAAGGTGTGCCAAAGAGTGGGAAAACCCCAAGACTAGTTCAAAGTCCCTTTCCAGCCACTCCCCATAATTAAGGTCCCTATTCAGTGAGTAGCTGTGGATATTCTGGGTCTTTTTCCGAAAAAGACCCCCAGAGGAAAGCTATACATACTGACTTTCATGGATTTTGCCACCCGATGGCCGGAAGCAGTATCGTTAAGCAACACCAGGGGTAAAAGTGTGTACCAGGCACTAAGAGACATTTTTGCCAGGGTAGGTTGGCCACCCAACATCCTTACAGATTCAGGAACTAATTTCCTGGCAGGGACCATGAAAAGCCTGTGGGTAACTCATGAGGTGAACCACTTAGTGCCACCCCTTACCACCATCAAACCAATGGCCTGGTGGAGAGGTTTAATGGAACTTTGAGGGCCATGATATGGAAATCCATAAATGAACACTCCAATGATTGGGACCTAGTGTTGTAGCAATTGCTTTTTGCCTACAGGGCTGTACCATATCCTAGTTTAGGGTTTTCACCATTCGAACTTGTGTATGGCCATGAGGTTAAGGGGCCATTACAGCTGGTGAAGCAGCAATAGGAGAGGTTTACGTCCTCTCCAGAAACTAACATTCTGGACTTTGTAAGCAACTTACAAAGCACCCTCCAACATTCTTTAGCCCTTGCTAGAGAAAACCTAAAGGATGCTCAGGAAGAGCAAAAAATCTGGTATGATAAACATGCCAGAGATTGTTCCTTCAAAGTAGGGGACCAGGTCATGGTCTTGAAGGCACTCCAGGCTCATAAGATGGAAGAGTTGTGGGAATGGCGATTCACAGTCCAAGAGCACCTGGGAGCTGTTAACTACCTCATAGCGTCCCCCATCTCAAACCTCAAGCCTAAAGTGTATCATGTTAATTGTCTAAAGCCCTTCTATTCCAGAGAATTAAAGGTTTTTCAGTTTACAGCTCAGGGAGGAGATGATGTTGAGTGTCCTGAAGGTGTCTACTATGAAGAAAAAAGTGATGGTGGTGTGGAAGAGGTGAACATCTTCATAATCCTTGGATGTATGCAGTGACATCAGATCAAGAAGCTCTGCACTAGCTTCATGCCGATGTTCTCAGCCATCCCAGGATGGACTGAATGGGCATACCACTCCATTGGCACAGTAATGCTCACCCAATTAGAGCTCAACCCAGCCGCTGTCTCCTCAAGACAAAACTTCTATAGAACAAGAGATACAGGACATGCTACAGATGGGAGTAATCCAGCCCTCTAACAGTGCATGGGCATCTCCAGTGATCCTAGTTCCCAAACCAGATGGGGAGATATGCTTTCCATGGACTATCGTAAACTAAATGCTGTAACTTGCCCAGACAACTATCCAATGCCACGCACTGATGAGCAATTGGAGAAACTGGGAAGTGTCCAATTCATCTCTACATTAGACTTAACCAAGGGATACTGGCAAGTACCACTAAATGAACCCGCCAAGGAATGGTCAGCCTTCATCACCCATGCAGGGATGTATGAATTTAATGTGCTCCTCAGGCTGCGAAATGCACCTGCCACCTTCCAAATGCTTGTAGATGGTCTCCTAGCGGGATTGGGAGAATCTGCAGTTGCCTACCTTGATGATGTGGCCATCTTTCCCTGATTCATGGGAAGAATACCTAGAACACCTGGAGCATCTACAAAAAGTCTTTGAGCACCTAAGGGAGGCAGGGCTAACTGTTAAGGTGAAAAAGTGTCAAATAGGCCTAAACAGAGTGACTTACCTTGACACCAGGTGGGTCAAGGAACGATAAATCTCCTACAGGCCAAGGTGGATGCTATCCAAAAGTGGCCTGTCCCAAAGTCAAAGAAACAGGTCCAATCCTTCTTAGGCTTGGCCGGATATTACAGGTACCACACTACAGCCAAATCACTGCCCCACTAACAGACCTGACCAGAAAGACACAGCCAAATGCAGTTCAGTGGACTGATGAGTGTCAGAAGGCCGTTAGCCAGCTTAAGGTGACACTCATGTCTGACCCTAAGCTAAGAGCCCCAGACTTCGACAAACCGTTCCTAGTAACCACAGATGCGTCCAAGCATGGTGTGGGAACAGTTTTAATGCAGGAAGGTCCGGATCAAGAATTCCATCCTGTCATGTTTCTCAGCAAGAAACTGTCTGAGAGGGAAAGCCACTGGTCAGTTAGCGAAAAGGAATGCTACGCCATTGTGTACGCGCTGGAAAAGCTACTCCCATATGTTTGGGGATAGAGTTTTCAGCTACAAACCAACCATGCTGCGCTAAAGTGGCTTCATACCATCAAGGACAATAACAAAAAACTTCTTTGGTGGAGTTTAAGTCTGCAAGATTTTGATTTTGAAATACAACACATTTCAGGAGCTTCTAACAAGGTGGCTGATGCACTCTCCCATGAAAGTTTCCCAAAATCAACTGGTTAAAATCACCCTTGAAATGTGGAAAGTATTGTTAGTTTGTACATAGTCAGTAGGATATCTAGAGGTGCATGTGTCTTATTATCTCTGTTTTCTCCTAGAGCTCCAGGAAGAAATCACAGCCAGCATGGAACTGGCTGTCCAACACTATTTGCGATTTGTTTTGTCTGTTCTTTGTTTGTCTGTTCTGTGTACTTCCCGGAGACAGATCAAGAAGGCAAGCAATCCAACTCCATTAGAATTAGTAAGTAATAAGAAGGTAATGTGTTAGCTTCTTTTATTTTGGCTTATGATTTTCCTTGTCTAGAGGGGAGATCTTCTATGTTCTTGAGACTTTTGTTATTCTGTAAAGTACTTACCATCCCGATTTTACATAGGTTATTCTTGAAAAGGGGTGTCGGGGCTTGGGGAGATACTTGGGGAAGGTGGGGCTCCAAGTGGCTGTCCCTAAATGTTTGTTTGAATCACTTTGTGGTGGCAGCGTTACTTAATCCAAGGAATAGGGGAGTTTTTAACCTAAGCTGCTAGAAATAAGTTTAGGAGGTTTTCATGCGGATCCCCACATCTACATCCTAGAGTTCAGAGTGGGGAGGGAACTCTGACATGTGTTTGCTTTATTTTTTTTAATAAAATCATCTTTTTAAGAATATGATTTGATTTTTTACTTTTGAAAGCAAGAGGTCTGTGCACACGCTACTGAAATAGTTAAGTGGAATAAAGGTTCCAAGATCAACTGGTACAACATCTGAGTTTTCTTTTGTTTCTTTTCTTTCTCAGCTTCCCTGAGGGAAGGCTGGTTGCAGCACTACTACCAAGGCCAGGGGGATCTGTAACCTTGTGTGAAATTTAATATAGGAGGTCAGATTGGCTGATCTAATGGTCCCTTCTCACCTTAAACTCTGTGAATCTATCGATAAAGAAAGCAGACCAGGCATTTATATTTGCTGTGGTAATTCAGTTCCCTTGAAAGTCTGAACATGTAACACCGACAAAAGGAAATTGTTTATGTAATCCACAATTGGCCTGTGGAACTCCTTGCCACAGACATTATTGGAGTGAAGTGCTTAGCTGAATGGGATTCACAAATAGATTGGCTATTGCAAGCGGCACTATCTTTAGTTAAAGCTGTCTGAGATCTTCAATAAGATGACCTCATTTTCAGTTGGATGTAAATTTTCCAAACTGTAAGTGTTCAGAGTGAAATTTCCTACGCTGGGTGAATTTGTTTTTGAAAGTTTCAGACATAAGTTAGGAGACTATGTCTTGGACATGTTATTCCAGTGAGGAGCATTTCCACCTGCATATTTTCCGACAGATAAAAGTCAGGTACCAGCCACCTCCCCCCACTTAACAACTAGAGCCCTGAAACACAAGAGGAGGAGGTGACAGTCTCCGTACGTTAGCACACAGCTGCTCTTAAGGTCTTTACTCACTTCTTGTTCCAGGGGAGTTTTTCCTCAGTGGAGCCTGAGCAAACTATGGGCCAGGGCCCCAGAATTCAGCTTTGTATTATACATCTACTAATATCTTTCTCCTGGTGGATCCACTGGGCTGCTGGAAAACATGCATTCACCTTGGGTTGGAAGCCCTCCGCTGGGGCGGACTGGTGTGCATAGAAAATACTGGAGCAAACTCATCCACTGTGGCAAAGGCCCTGGGATGTTTAATGGCTATGCAGAGCAGAGAGTCTATCTCATCATGCCCACATTGCACCAGGTTTGTCAAGGAGGTGAGCTCCTCAGCAAGAGATGGTACCTGTGAATGCTGAGATGGAAGTGTCTTCCCTGGAAATCGCCCTCAGGTAGCCATGTCCCGCATCTCTCTCATTCCAGTACCTGCAGCAGCGTACTATGCTGAGAGCCGACAAGCGGGTGTGCACAGTTTATAATATAGCTTTGTGCAATCTCAGGGGGGTTCGCTCAGCCTCCAGGGGAGAAGCAGCATCTGGATGCAAACAGGCTGGAGACCAGCCGGTCTGTGCTTCTGTGCTAATTATCCAGCTTTAGGAGTAAACAGTAATTAAGGGACTTTCCCAAAGGGAGTTGAGAACTCTTGGGCTCTCCCCTGAGTCAGAGAGAAATTGGCTGCTCTGTGCGTTTGTATATATGTAAAAATTATAGTTGATTAGGAAGAAAAACTAGGGATTAGTCCTAGATCTCCATAGAGTCTGATACCTTGTCAATAACCAGGATGGAGGGGTAGATAATAGACAGATAGTTCTGGAGACAGATGCCTGAGGGGAGACACAAACACTCTGCAGGCGCACAGAGTTATTGCTAAGATATCAGAGATTAGTAATTCTCCTCAGAAACTATCATCATGCTGTGCAGCAACTTTCACTGAAGGATTTCAAAAAGGCTCTGGAACATCAGTACGTCAGTGTGAACATATCTCCATTATACAGATAAGTAAACTGAGGCAGAGGGAAACGTGACCGGTTAAGGTCACATAGATCTTGAATGGCAGGATGACAGGCAGAACCCAGCAGTCCTGACTTCCCTGCCGTAACCACCGTCCCTCTCTCATGCCAAGAAGGAAAGGTATTCACGTTCTTGCATGGACTGTCTATTGGGTGGGATGCAGAGTAAGGGCTGTAAGAGGGATCTGGAGCCTTCACCATCCTCTCGAGGCGAATCTGAGGTTTTCAGAACTAGCTGAGGTTTGTGAGTGTTGTCAGATGTTGCCGCAGTGGCATTGCCAGGTTCTAAGTGCAGGGGAAGCAAACATAAAAAAGGCATCCCCCCCTTGGCTACTCCTCTGGCTACTCACTCCTTGGCTCCTCCTCCAGCCACTCCACGCCCCCACTCCTTGGCTCCTCTGGCCACCTTGTGGCCATGCTGCACCCCCTCTCCCAGACACCCAGCTCATTTGGTCTGTGCTTACCTGGCTGCCGAGGTGCCGCTGATGAGCTACCCCCTCTTCCCCCACCAACACCAAAGTGCGTCTTTACCTTGAGGTGCCCGTGCTCCGGCCGTCCAGCTCTGGCGGGAGAGCGGGAATGGGGAGGAGAAGAAGACGCTGAAGATAATCCCCTGTTTGTGGCCAGACTTCTCGCAGCAGCCGTGCAGGGCGCGTTTGCCCCACATGGCAGGATACAGCGCTCCTGCCCAGGCGTGGGCAGCTGCAATGGAGTCCTGCTATGCACGGCTCTAGTTGCGCCCGTGGAGAGGAGCTGGGAGGGAGTCTCACCACTTGCACACCCCCACCCGTGTGCACACATTAGCGCTGCTGGGGAGATTAGGAGGAGGCTGGAGACCCGCGCTTCCTCGCCTACCCATCACAGCGGTCGCTGCAGCCCTCGCTGTTGCTGTCCCCTGCACCCACAAAGCAGCCAGTACATCCCCCTGAGGGCGGCACTGCTCAGGGGGCACTTTGCACCCCGCTTACTGGAGAGCTGGAGCACCAGCAGCACCTGTGCCGGACAGCTGCAGCGCCTCCTCCTGTCTCTGACTTTCTTTTCCCGCACTCCGAGCCGGGCGCCCCATTACAGCCCCTCCATGCCTTGAAGCCACTGGCAGTCTGCCTAGTGCAGGAATATCTTGAGCTGCCGCCACTGCAGCCTTCTCGGCTCCCGCCACTGAGCCGACCCGTGCCGCGCTGCACAAGAACCCAGACTCCGGCAGCTCCCAGATACCCTGCCCAGATGACGTTTTTGAAAAATGTTCTGAAGGGAAGTGACTGCTTCCCCTGCACCCTGCTAGCTACGCTACTGTGTCACCGGTATGGTGTTCTGCTCTATCCAGTGTTGATAACAGTTGGCTAAGAGTGTGCGTTTCCTCTGCGTACTGCTCTGGCTCTGCACAGAGAGCTAACACAGCAGATCCCGAGAGGACCACCCAATGACCACAGACTCCCATAAGGTACAAAGGCACCCGGCCAGATTTATTGTCAAATGAAACACAGTCTCTAGCTCCCTGAATCAGATATCTACAGTTCTGCTAGTACAGATGTGCTCCCTAATAATGGACACAGCTCAGTCATTGGTGGGACTTTCCATTGCCCCCTCGGCTGGACAAAGACACTGCCCGAGGGATGCATTCTTATACACAGGTACAAACAAGTTGCATATCACTCCCTATGTATTGAGGTACAACTCCTCTGCATGTTGGGGTGCTGCCTCTCTCCTCGCACATGGTGATACGAACAAACCAGTCTATCCATCATATTATCCTTTTGACCCTGTCTTTAAGATGGGTCGGCCTGTTCCTTGTTATCTCTGTTGAATGTGTTCATACCGGGATGTCCAGTGCCATCCTGACACATGGATACTTGCAAGAAGCAGCCTTCTTCTTGCCAGCTTCTGTGAGCAGGGCCTGCCTCTGGCTCACAGCTTCATTTTGCTTTATGTGAACAAAGTCTTGACCATTACTTTAGTTCAGGCCTCAGGCCTCATACCGGGCCTCTTATACAAGGATTTATGTTTCAGGGCCTCATCTTACTACAGTAGGCTCCCCGCTCCTGTGAGGTGTGAACTCTGGGACTCCACTTCCATTCCCACTCAGAGACCTGCCAACGCATCACAACCACCGGAGTCACTATCGGGGAACTGGCTTAGTAAAAGCAACAGCAACAGACAGTTCCTATGGGTGGAGTGTCCCTCCACAAAGCTGCCCTGAAACAAGGCAGGCCCTATGGGTGGGATAGAGATTGGATTAGTGTTTGCTTTGGGTTTGTTCTCTCCCTCTCGGTTCATTTCCTCCCAGTCCCTCCCAGGTGGAATTGAAATCGAATGTTCCAGGTTGACTCAGACTTTCCAGGACTGCCGTGGTGGAGAGCATTTGGATTTCCACAGCTGAGCTTTCAGCCAGATCATCTGGCTAGTTGGGGGTATTTCTCTGGTGTGGAGCACCTGGGTTTTTAAGCACTATTATGAGGCTGAACAAATTCTCCTCTCTGAGCTGAACAGGGGGACATTTCCTCCTGTATTCAAGTGACTAACGCTCTGTAGCTGGCAAGCATGGATTGATCTAATCTGTAGCTAAATGCAATGAAGGGTGGTGGGACCTAATCCCCAATTTGTGTGGATTATTGTGTTGATTATTTATGATCATTATTTATGTGGAAGCCTCCAGAGACCCCGCTGCAGTTCAGGTTCCATTGTGCTGAGCCCTTCGCGCACACAGGAGAAACAGCCCCTGTGTGATGTCATTGACAGGAACTGTGAGTGTATAGACCATTGTTGCAACAAAGATCCCATAGTTACCCAAAGCTTCTACAAAGGGGGTGTCTATGGAAAGGTTGTAATTTGCTGGTTAGGATTATGCTGTCTGTAAGTGTGTATCCTGTTTGTATCTGAAGTTATGAATATTGACTATGTACTTGTATCCCAATGTGTTTCATTCTGAGTAACATAAGTGAAGCATTTGGTCAGCTTCTTGAGAAAGGACTATTTTGGGTAAGTGCCCAGTCAAGAAACACTTAACTGACATTGGACCTTGGGAGACTCCCATCTAGGGGCAGCTCTAGACATTTCGCCGCCCCAAGCAGGACGGCATGCCGCGTTTGGAAGTGAGGAAAAGTGAGGATTCAGTAGGGTTCATTATGACCTATGCATTTTGTAGAAGTTAGTTATAAAAATGATTAGC
Organism: Chelonoidis abingdonii; assembly: GCF_003597395.2. Lineage (NCBI taxonomy): Eukaryota > Metazoa > Chordata > Testudines > Testudinidae > Chelonoidis > Chelonoidis abingdonii. The sequence goes on along the minus strand of NC_133769.1, from coordinate 372,111,705 downwards.
TATAGAATGTACTTTGGAGCAGTCCTCTGACACCATCTTGAGAGACACTTTTCCTTACACATTTTCTCCCCAGTGGGTGAGGAACTAGCCACTTCAAACCCTTGGTTAATTACTCAGTACCATTCCAGAGTTTAGGTAAACATCTGACAAGTTCTAAACCTACTGCTTATGCCTGTGTCCACTTATATATAATGAACTGAAATGTTAGTCTACAGCTCATTTACTTGCCTCAGTCTTTTATTAGACAGAATTGCTGTGGTCCCACGGATTTATTCCTGACACCACCAGGAGTGCAATAGTTAAGTTACCCCGGCTGAGGGTTCTGAAAACTTGGGTTACAGGGTGACCAAATCTGCATACAGTATTCAATATGTGGATGTATCATGGATTTGTATAGACACAATATTATATTTTTTGTTTAATTATCTATCCATTCCTTAAAGGTTACTAGCATTCTCTTAGCTTTTTTGATTGCCACAGTACATTGTGCAGATGTTTTCAGAGAACTAGCCACAATGACTTCAAGCTCTCTTTCTTGATGGGTGACAGCTAATTTAGACCCTCTCATTTTGCATGTACAGTTGGGATTATATTTTGCCATGGACTATACTTTGCATTTATTGGCATTGCATTTCATCTGCATTTGTGTTGTCCAGTGACCCTGTTTCATGAGATACCTTTGTCACTCTTTGCACGGAAGGACATGTCACTGATTCTGAGGCACCAGGCAGGGAGCTTGCCACAGCCCTGCCAACACTCTCTCCCAGCAACAGCAGTCATTCCTGGGCGGCCCCTGAGTACTTGTGCTGCTGCCCGGGCCACTCTGTCAAGCCACTGCCTGCCGAAGCACCTGTGGCAACCCCAGGCCACTCCCCAGATGCAGCCCTACCAAGCACCCACCATGCCCCCGGGATACCTCCCCAAGCCCGTGACCTCTTCGAATAGTGACTGAGTTCTAAAATACTTAACCTGTCCTGGCTGGAGTAATTAGCCCAATGGCAACTTTTTAAAACTATATTATATTTATGCTTTTTGTTTCTACTGGGCACACATCTGAAAATCACCTCAATATTGATGTACATAACAAAATTCATTGTGCACATGGATGGGAAAAATAAAAGGAAAAATTGATTTTGTAGCCTTTTACTTTATTTAAAGTAAATTTTCTAACGTGGTGTTACACCACTAAGGCTTTGGCTCTGGTGGCTACAGTTTCAATCTTAACAGAGTGAAAGTCACCTCTGCTGCCTGCTTCAAATTTGGAGTCTCTAGAAACACGTAAAGACCAAAGTAGTGACCATACATACATTTATCCGTACAAGGCCTAGTCTACTTGATAAGTTTTATTAAAGTTACAATTACTCAAGCATATAGAAATTCTATACACACTGTGACAAAGTTCCTCCTCTACTCTGTTGGGTTCTGTGCTTATTGGCAGATTTGCTCACCTCAGTGATCTTCCCCACAGTCTGGGTCAACTCCTCCTGTGTCTGATCATGGAGTTGGGAGGTCTGGGGGGAACCTGGGCTCGCCCTCTACTCCGGGTTCCAGCCCAGGGCCCTGTGGATTGCAGCTGTCTATAGTGCCTCCTATAACTGCTGTGTGACAGCTACACCTCCCTGGGCTACTTCCCCATGGCCTCCTCCAAACACCTTCTTTATCCTCTCCACAGTCCCTTCTTCCTGGTGTCTGATAACACTTGTACTCCTTAGTCCTCCAGAAGCACAGCTTCTCACTCTCAGCTCCCTGTGCCTCTTGCTCCCAGCTCCAAACACGCATTTCCTCTCCTCTGGCTCCCCCCTCCATGACTGGAGTGAGCTCCTTTTAAACCCAGGTGCCCTGATTAGCCTGCCTTGACTGGCTGCAGGAGTTCTAATCAGCCTGTCTGCCTTAATTGTTTCTAGCAGGTTCCTGATTACTCTAGTGCAGCCCCTGCTCTAGTCACTCAGGGAACAGTAAACTACTCATCCAGTGACCAGTATATTTGCCCTCTACCAGACTCCTGTACCACACTGGACTGGGTCTGTCACAACACCTATGCACCAGTTACAAATCTAGTTATATTCCCATCCTTAACAATAGTGTTAGGGTCTGATGGGTCTCTCATAGCTTGATCATGAGTAGACAGGTGATTCCTGCTGGAGTCTTCCATAGGGAGCTCAATTTTCCCACTCTGGGCATCTCCTCTTTATAATGTGAGTGTGTCTATACCTACATTCTGTGCGTGTCCATAAAAGTGGATTTTTTATCTTATTAGTTTGTGTCTCTTGGAAACTTAAGGGATCTCAATTTTCTATAGGATGGGTAAGTTCCCTTTATTCTCATTATCATTCTCAAAACCTGTACCCTGTGATTAAGACACATGTCTGAGACAGGTGTGCTTTTACGGCATGTTTATAACATAATATTAATCTTCTGAGTAATTTTGTGCAATATTATTACTTAGTTCCTCTTTTCCCATTATTTTAGGGCATCGGATTATTTTCCAGTCACTTATGCCTTCATTTCTTGTTTCCACGGCCTACAGTAGCTAAGCTAAAGTCTTGAAGACCTCAACCTACAGGTTCTTGCATTCCAGATTCTCCTACTCATGTCTGGTATTTGGTTCCTCTAAATACGGATCAGCCTTGCACTTCCATAATCCCACAATTTAACCTTAATTAATATACAGATAAATATAACTTATTGATTAATAATAACATCACAGAAAAAATGAATAATGAACTAAAATCATTGGATACAATTTAGACCCCATCATTTTCTCTGTATCATTGGGATGATGTTTTCCAGTACATATACTTTATCCATGTAGTGAGGCGAAGACTCATCGGCACAGTGCCTCCTGCTGGTCATCCAGTGAATTAGCTGTCCAGCCTCCGGAGTGCCTTCTGCAGTCTGCTGTCTCGCCTTGCTGCTGGCCTCATGTCCCTTCTGGACCCCAGTGCCCCTTCTGTCCGGTTTCTGCCCCCTGCAGTACCCTGCAGCCTCATTGGGTCTCCCCTCCCCTGGGAACCACCACACCCCTATTCCCACCTCTCCTCATTCTTGGGCTGCTGCCAGTCCCCATCTAGTCCCCACTCTCTGAGGTGGATTGCAGTGTAAAAGCCACTCATCATTGGCAAGGAGGGTTTGGACCTGCTGCCTCTTCCTGTCCTTGGGCTGCCCCTCTGCAACCCCAGTACCTTCTCAGCCTTTGGCAAGGCCTGCAGCCTGGAGTTTTCCAGCCGAAGCTCCCCAGCTCCTCTACCCTTCTCCCAGCCCTGCTCCACTCTAGGTACCCTGCTCAGCTCCCCAGCAACCAGGGCCATCTCTCCTGCCTGTGCTCCTGGCTCCTGGCATTTTGTAGGGTCAGCTATGGCCTGATTGGAGCGTGGCCCAGCTGTGGCTGCCTTCCCCAATCAGCCTAGGCTTCTTCTTCAGCCCCAGCCCACTTACCTCATGTCCAAGGCCTCCCAGCCTCGGGCCATCTCTCAAGAGCGCGACTCCACCTTCCGGCGGGCCAACCCCTCGGCCTCCAGCCGCACCCTCAGGTCTGTATCTCCTGGACCCTCCAGCCTCGGGATCTGTGTCCATTTCGTCTCTTTTACTACAACCACCTGGGTCCTGGCTTCCTGCTGGGCCCACTCGGTCTGGGTCTCCTGCTCGGTAACTGACTCTGTGATGGTGTAGGTCCTAACCTTCCGTGGGGTCCCCTCCATCTTCCTCACTGCCTCTGCCACCTCCGCCCTGCTCTTGATGGGGCAGTATTGCTGAACACAGCCCCATGCCCACCTCCAGGCTGCCCTGGGCCTTTTATCCTTGTTCTTGAGCCTAGCCCCCCTTGGGCTGCCCTGGTCGGGTTCACTGGGCCTGGGCACTCCCACCAGAGGTGTCTTCTCTGTCCACAGGTGCAATAAGTTGGCAGACACCTGGACTCTCTCGCCTGGAGGATTGTCCTTGGGACTTGTCCCAGTCTCCCGTTTTATAGGTCCGTGCCTTGTACAGGGATAACCCATCTTTAGTTCTGCCCCCAGCCTCCTGGCTTTGGTGCGGGGCTTCTCCCCCAGCCCTTGGCGGTTCTTTCCAAACTTCCTCTGAAGGTGTTTTACTAGGGCGCACTGTTCTCCATCAGCTGGGCCATCTGTTCATGGAGGGCCCTCTGCACCTCCCATATTCCCTCCTGGGCCTCCCGGATTTCTCACAGGTCATGCACCCCCTTCCACCGGGGCGCTGACACCGGGGTCCTACCCGGGATAACACCTGGGCCCTCCACAAAGAAAGCCCCAGTATACCCGGGATCCATCGTCCCACTTTTCCTAATGTCTGGATGATCGGTCCACAGTCCTTGCTCTGCCCCCTGTATCGGGGGTGGACAGCCTCTGCCCACATTCTCCACCAATCTGTAGAGATGCCACGGCTCACCGGCGTGGCACCTCCTGCTGGTCAGCCTCCAGAGCGCCCTCTGCAGGCTGGTGTCTCATTTGCCATTGGCCCCCGTATCCCTCCTGGAACCCGATACTCCTTCTCTCGGGGTTCTGCCCCCTGCAGCACCTCACAGTCTTCTGGGTCTCTGCTCCCTGGGGAACCCCCACCTCACCTCAGTCTTGGGCTGCTGCCGGTCCCCATCTACCCCCAGCTCTCTGAGGTGGACTGCAGTGTAAAAGCCACCCATCATCGGCAAGGAGGGTTTGGACTTGCTGCCTCTGCCTCCCCTTGGGCTGCCCCTCTGCAACCCCAGTACCTTCTTGGCCTTTGGCAAGGCCCGCAGCCTGGGGGTTTTCCAGACTGGAGCTCCCCAGCTCCTCTGGCCCTTCCCCCTATCCCTGCTCCACTCTAGGTACCCTGATCAGCTCCTCTGCAGCCAGACCTGTCTCTCTCAATAGCTAGAACGAGACTGCCTGAGCTCCTGGCTCCTGGCCTTTTATAGGGTCAGCTATGGGCCTGATGAGGGTGTGGCCCCAGCTGTGGCTACTTCCCCAACCAGCCTCTGCTTTTCCTTCAGCCCCAGCCCTCTCCCAGGGCTGGCTGTAACCCTTTCATGACCGGTGTAGGTGACCACCCCGCTACAATCCACGTCACCCTGGAACATACTTTGTGATTGGTCAGAACCTTCTAGGGTTTGCGGGGGCCACCTTCTGCAACGCCGAACTTCTCCTCCAGTGGGAATCTGTCTCTCTGCTGCAACTATAGATTATCTCTCTCCTGCCTCAATTTCTTCCAGCTCAACCAGTCTCTGTGTTTTAAAGGGCTGGATGAGCCCTTCCTCTCTCTGTTCCTCCTTCTGGAGAGGTTCCATTCCTTCCACACCCGCCCCTCTGCAGAGAAACTGGAGAACATTAAATTTAGAATGTGTTTACTCCCTTCTTCTATCTCTGTACGATCTCGCTAGGGCTGATAGTCTTTAATGACCAATGTAATTATAAACAGATGCCTCCACCCCACCTGCTGTCTCTTAGTACAAGGTATGTGAGTGAAGAGTACAGGAAATCCCAAAGACATAACAATACACATGGTTCCTATAACAAAAGATGAGGTAATAGGGTTTTCCCCCATCTAGGGTTTTATCCAGATGCTCTGAATTTTGGCTTCTGTATCTGGATGCCATGCAGGGTTGTCAGGTACTTGGTTTTGGACTAGAAAGTCCAGCCAAGAAGGGGATTGGACTGTGTCTGGTTCCTGAAGGGCAGGGGGGAGGTTTAAGGTCATTAACCTGCCCCTGCTCAGCTGGGTCCACATCATACCAACAGGCAGGCCCCTTATTCAGGCTTCAGCAGCTCCCAGCCCAGCCCCAGAGTAGAGGAAGCCCAGCTGAGGCAGGGACAGAAGTGGAGAAGATTGAAGGAGTGAGGGAGGGGAGTAGAGAATCCAGGATCTAGAGCAGGTGGGGTAGGAGTAGGGCCTTGGGGAACAGGTAGGGCAGAGGGCAGGGTCTCAGGGTCCAGTTGTTGCCACCTTTCTAACTGCAAAGAATTAATAAGTTCTATACAGATCAATTCCCCAGTTTGTCATGCTGACACAGCACAGTAAGGTCAGGAAAGGATTTAATATCTTTTTCACTCCCCAGTAAGGGATTGAAGGAAGAGGGCCCAGCACCATGTCACCAGCCAGTGCTTCACGGAGCTCAGTCTCGGAACCAGAGCACCAGGACAAAACTTTAGTTAGAATCATAGAATCATAGAATATCAGGGTTGGAATGGCCCTCAGGAGGTCATCTAGTCCAACCCCCTGCTCAAATCAGAACCAATCCCCAACTAAATCATTCCTTATAAGTAATGAACCGGAGCAGCCTGTACCGGATCTCTTTGGTCCTCACCCCATAGATGATGGAGTGTAGCATGGGGGGCACCAGTAGGTTCATGTTGCCAATAAGAACATGGAAATGCAGGGGCACATTCTTTCCAAACCGGTATGTGAGGGAGGAGAAGAGACCTGGGATACAAAAGGTTAAGATGACACAGAGATGAGAGACACAGGTTCCAAAAGTCTTGAGCCGGGCTTCCTTTGCGGAGAGACTGAAGATGGCCCTGAGGATCTGGATATAGGACACAGTGATAAAAATCCCATCCAGACCCATTACACACAATAGCACAAAGAGACCATAGTAACTGCTGACGTGGGTGTCACCACAGGCCAGCTTCACCACAGCCATGTGTGCGCAGAATGGCTCGGGGATGATGTTGGTTCTGCAGTATTGCCACTGTCTTACCAGGAAGGGATAGGGCAGTACAAGCATGCTACTGCGCAGCACCACGGCCAAGCCCATCTTGGCCACCACAGGGATTGTCAGGGTGGTGGAATGTCTCAGGGGATGGCAGATGGCCACATAGCGATCAAAACCCATGGTCACAATGAACCCGGACTCCATCACTGAGAAGCAGGCAGTGAAGTACATCTGGGTAAGGCAGGCATCAAAATCGATCTCCCTGGAATTGAACCAGAAGATTGCCAGCATTTTGGGCAGGATGGATGTAGACAGGACCAGGTCAGTGATGGCCAGCATGCAGAGGAAATAGTACATGGGCCCATGGAGGCTTGGCTCCATCTTCACAATTAACAGGATGGCAGAGTTCCCCAGGATGGCTATTGCATACATGGTGCAGAAGGGGATGGAGATCCAGACATGGGCTGCCTCCAGGCCAGGAATGCCCAGCAGGATGAAGGTGGAGGGGTTGGTGAAATCAGTTGTGCTGGAATTTGACATGGAGTATGAGTGAAGGTCTCCAACTCTGAGGTAGAACGGTGTTTCCTGCATGCACTGTATGTTCTCCTGACTTGCTGTATGTGCCCAGGGTCAAGGGTGATGGTCGCAGTACAAATGCCTGGATGGAGAGACAATATGAATGTGAGACACTACATACACTACTTTAGGCTGTTCTTGTTGGTGAAGCAGATTGGTCTCTTCACACACTGAAAAAAAGACATTTTCATTATTGATAGAAATAAATTATGAACAACTGACCCAGTAATGCCAATTCTATATGTTATGGCATGTGTCAACAATTCCTACATTTCGTGGTGTGGTAAAGCTTAATAGCAATAGCAGGAACATGACATTGGGTACTGGTTTTCCATCATTGTTCCTTAATACAATGAAACCCAGGCTGGGGAGTCTGTGCTGTAGGGAGTTCCCATTCACCCGGTTGCTTAAAACCTTAGAATGGGAAAAAAAACCCACAAACTTTTGCCAAGTCGTGCTCCGGGGGGAACATCCCAGCTAGATGCACCGCACGGAAAAGACCTGGGCATCACTGGTAGCAACTCAGTGGAAACACCTGCTGTGGTAAAAGATGGGGGGTAGAACCTCTTTTATGAACACCCACCCAGCCAGTCAGTTAGCTATAAAAATCCTTCTTAGTAGCTGTAAGACGTCCCACTGAAATGCTTAGATAAGGGGAAGTGAGTAGGAACCTGAGCAAAAGAACCAATGGGAAGACTAGAAACTTTTAAAATTGAGAAACAACTTCCTGTCTTTGTGTGGGTTGTTGTTTTCTCTCGGCTGGAGAGACAGAGAGCAGCAGGCGTCCTGTAAAGATTGGGCTGGATATGAAAAATCATCAGCATTTATACCTAAAAATTACTCCTTTGGAACGACAGATAAGTAAGTAGAACAGGAAATGTTTACTTAGACGTGATCAGGTTTATCGCTTTATTTCGGGCTTGTGGAGTCTTCTGTGCTAAACACAGGAGCTTCTGTTTTCTTTGTAACCTTTAAACTGGACCCCAAGGAAGGCATTCTTGGGTGTTAATGATTTCAGTTGCTCTTTTAATATCTAGCAACACCCTGATTTTCCAGATGTGTTGTCAAATATATAAAGGGAAGAGTAACCACCTTTCTGTATAGAGCACTATAAAATCCCTCCTGGCGAATGGGACAAAATCCTTTTACTTGTAAAGGGTTAAGAAGCTCAGGTAACCTGGCTGGCACCTGACCCAAAGGAGGGGGAAAAGGCTTTGATTTGTCTGTTCTTTGTCTGTCTGTTCTGTGTGCCTGCCAGAGACAGATCAAGAAGGCAAGAATCCAACTCCATTAGAATTAGTAAGTAATAATAAGGGAACGTGTTAGCTTACTTTTATTTTGGCTTGTGATTTTCCTTGTCTAGAGGATGTCTTGTCTAGAGGGAGGTCTTGTCTAGAGGGAGATCCTCTAGGTTCTTGAGTCTTTTGTTATTCTGTGAAGTACTTACCATCCTGATTTTACAGAGGTGATACTTTTACCTTTTCTTTAATTAACATTCATCTTTTAAGAACCTGATTGTTTTTTCATCATTTTAAGATCTAAGGGTTTGAGTCTGTGTTCACCTGTACCAATTTGTGAGGATATTATTCTCAAGCCTGCCAAGGAAAGGGGGTGTAAGGGGGTTGGGATGATATTTGTGGAGGGTGAGGCTCCAAGTGGCCCTCCTTAAATGTTTGTTTAAATCACTTGGTGGTGGCAGCATTACCTAATCCAAGGTATAAGAAAGAATTTGTGCCTTCGGGAGTCTTTAACCTAAGATGGTAGAAAAAAGCTTAGGGGATCTTCAAGCGGGTCCCCACGTCTGTGCCCTAAAGTTCAGAGTGGGGATGGAACCCTGACATGGTGGCAGAGCGGTGGGATCATTTTAACCAGAGATCTTTTTGAACCAATAGCCCAGTAGAATTTTAAAAGGACATTTTTTTTTCTTTTTGGCTGGTTAGAAAGCAGATAGAGATTTTATCTCTCTTTGCCTGGAAGCAGAGGTATCAGGTCCTTGTGACAAAGGGATTTTTTTAAGCTGTGAGCAGCTGGAGATTTTTGTCTCTGCCTGAGGGCAGGGTAGTTAACTTTCTACAAGGGAATTCACAAGCTAGTTTGTTTTCTTTTTCCCTTTCTAGCTCTTGGGTTAGGCTAGGTTAAGTACAAAAAGCAGAAACATGACTACCAGTGAAACAGCTAATTAACTAGAACTATCTCGACTGGAAGCAAAAGAGAAAGAGAAAGAACATAAGAGACTGATCAAATTAAAACAACTAGAAATAAAGGCGCAGGAAGCAGCCCACTAGAAAGCGCTAGAGTTACTAGAAAAAGAGAGGTAGCATGAACTGGAGTTAGAGAAGGCAAGGGCTAAGCAGAATGTACCAGACAACCCTGGCAATCCTTCTCCAGGTACCGCTTCCCATCCCAGAAAGTTCTCCACCTACAAGGCAGGCGATGATACTGAGGCCTTCTTAGAAAATTTCAAAAGGGCCTGTCTTGGGTACAGTATCTCTACTGACCACAAGTGTCAGCTATCCACCAATCCTTAGTGGACCCTAAATTCATCAAATCAGAGGCCCAAGTGATGATTCAACCCTTCAAATCAAACTCTCTAAACTTGCCTACAGTCGAGTTGCCTGTCCAGTACAAAGGCTGGTCAGGAATGTGGATTTTTGCAATCTATGAAGATTATCCCATTTCTATGCTGCTGGGGCAAGACTTGGCTAACCATTTGAAGCTAGACAAGAGGGTGGGAATGGTCACCCACAGCCAGGATAAGCAAGCCTTCAAACCTATCCCTGTTCCTGAGCTTTCCACCATTGCCCGCATTGAGTCCAGTGCTTGCAAGCCTATCTACAATTTCAACACCAGAGAGCACCAGCTGGCCTGGACTGGAAGCAGCAGCAGATAACCCTACACAAGAGACTCAGTCAGAGCCTGAAATACCACATTGTGCACCAGCAGAGAGTGGTTCACAGTCAACAGAAACAACCCCATCACCTATCACTTTCAGAGGGACCAAGCCCTGGTCCACAATCCAGTGAGGAACTGACGTCTCCAGCATCAAGGGAACAGTTCCAGGGCAAGCAGGAAGCAGATGAAAGTCTCCAGAGAGCTTGGACGGTGGCACGGAGCAACCCACCGCCTCTCAGCTCTTCAAACCGATCCCAGTTTGTTGTAGAACAGGGACTTTTATACAAGAAAACTCTTTATGGTGGGCACCAGGAAGACTGGCATCCTCAGAGACATTTGATAGTTCCAACTAAGTACAGGGTAAAGCTTTTGAGCTGGGCCCACAATCATCCTAGTGGCCATCCTGGGCTGAACAGGACCAAAGACGGCTTGGTGAAGTCATTCTACTGGGAGAGAGTGGGCAAGGATGTTTCTACCTATGTCCGGTATTGTGAGGTGTGCCAAAGAATGGGAAAACCCCAAGACCAGGTCAAAGCCCCTCTCCAGCCACTCCCCATAATTAAGGTCCATTTTCAATGACTAGCTGTGGATATTCTGGGTTTTTCCCAAAGAAGACCCCCAGAGAAAAGCAGTACATACTGACTTTCATGGATTTTGCTACCCAATGGCCAGAAGCAGTAGCTTCAAGCAACTCCAGGGCTAAAAGTGTGTGCCAGGCATTAACAGACATTTTTGCCAGAGTAGGTGGCCCTCTAATGTCCTTACAGATTCAGGAACTAATTTCCTGGCAGGGACCATGAAAAGCCCGTGGAAAATTCATGGGGTGAACCACTTGGTGCCACCCCTTACCACCATCAAACCAATGACCTGGTGGAGAGGTTTAATGGAACTTTGGGGGCCATGATATGTAAATTCGTACATGAACACTCCAATGATTGGGTCCTAGTGTTGCAGCAGTTTCTCTTTGCCTATAGGGCTGTACCACATCCCAGTTTAGGGTTTTCACCATTGAACTTGTGTATGGCCATGAGTTTAAGGGGCCATTACAGCTGGTGAAACAGCAATGGGAGGGGTTTACGCCTTCTCCAGGGACTAATATTCTAGACATTCTAAGCAACCTACAAAGCGCCCTCCGAAACTCTTTAACCCTTGCTAGAGAAAACCTAAAGGATGCTCAGGAAGAGCAAAAAGTCTGGTATGAAACACATGCCGGAGAGCATTCCTTCAAAATAGGGGACCAGGTCATGGTCTTGAAGGCACTCCACGCCCATAAGATGGAAGCGTTGTGGGAAGGCCCATTCACAGTCCAAGAGCACCTGGGAGCTGTTAACTACCTCATAGCATCCCCCATCTCAAACCTCAAGCCTAAAGTGTATCATGTTAATTCTCTCAAGCCCTTTTATTGCAGAGAGTTAAAGGTTTTTCAGTTTACAGCCCAGGGAGGCGATGATGCTGAGTGGCCTTAAGGTGTCTCGTACGAAGGAAAAAGTGATGGTGGTGTGGAAGAGGTGAACCTCTCCATGATCCTTGGACGCATGCAGCAATAGCAGATCAAGGAACTGTGCACTAGCTTCATGGCAATTTTCTCAGCCACCCCAGGATGGACCGAATGTGCATACCACTCCTGTCATAAACAGATAGTTAAGGGTTAATGCTTCTTTTACCTGTAAAGGGTTAAGAAGTTCACCTAGCCTAGATGACACCTGACCAGAGGAACCAATGGGAGAACAAGATGTTTCAAAAGGAAAGAGGGAAGTTTCCTTTGTTTAAAGTCAGTTTCAGTTTCAGCCAAAGTAGAAAAAATCAAGGAATCATCCTCTTACCAGAGTAGGGAGTAAGAAGGAAGGTAATAAATAGGCTTATGTTTATTTTCTTTTTGCAACTTGTCTTGGCATTAGAGGAATAATCAAATTGGGAACATCCTCTGTGTTTTGAATCTGTTGTCTGTGAGATCAGCTTGTATGCTGTCTCCCAGAGGATTTTTCTTTTCCTTTACCTTTCTTTTCTTTAATTAAAAGCCTTCTTTTTTAAGAACTTGATTGATTTTTCCTTGTCTTTTAGATCCAAGAGAATTGAATCTGGACTCACCAGGGATTGGTGGGGGAAAAAGGGAGGGGGAATGAGTAATTCTTCCTTGTTTTAAGATCCAAGGGATTTGGATCAGTGTTCACGAGGGAATTGGTGGAGGTGTCTGTCAAGGCTACCCAGGGAGGGGAAGGTTTTGGGGGAGAAGACAGAGTTTTCCAAATGACTCAAATATTTGGATGGTGACAGCCTATTGACCTAAGCTGGTAATTAAGCTTAGGAGGTTCACATGCAAGTCCCCACATCTATACTCTAAGGTTCAGAGTGGGGGTGAAACCTAAGACAACTCCATTGACACAGGTAATGCTCACCCAATTAGAGCCCAACCCTACTGGCTGTCTCCTCAAGCCAAAACTGCTATAGAACAGAGATCCAGGACATGCTACAGATGGGGGTAATCCTCCACTCTAACAGTGCATAGGCATCTCCATTGGTTCTAGTTCCCAAACTAGATGGAGAGATTCACTTTTGCATGGACTATCGTAAACTAAATGCTGTAACTTGCCCAGACAACTATCCAATGCCATGCACAGATGAGCTATTGGAGGAACTGGGATGTGCCCAGTTCATCTCTACCTTAGACTTAACCAAGGGGTACTGGCAAGTACTGCTAGATGAACCCGCCAAGGAAAAGTCAGCGTTCATCAGCCATGCAGGGGTGTATGAATTTAATATGCTCCCTTTCGTGCTGCGAAATGCACCTGCCACTTCCAAAAGCTTGTAGATGGTTTCCTACAGGAATTGGGAGAATCTGCAGTCGCCTACCTTGACGATGTGGCCATCTTTCCTGATTCATGGGCAGAACACCTGGAGCATCTACAAAAAATCTTCAAGCACATAAGGCAGGCAAGGCTAATTGTTAAGGCTAAAAAGTGTCAAATAGACCTAAACAGCGTGACTGACCTTGGACACCACAGGGGTTAAGGAACAGTCAACCTCTACAGACCAAGGTGGATGCTATCCAAAAGTGGCCTGTCCCAAAGTCAAAGAAACACGTCCAATCTTTCTGAGGCTTGGCTAGATATTACAGGTGATTTGTACCTTACTACAGCCAAAACACTGCCCCACTGACAGACCTGACCAGAAAGATACAGCCAAATGCAGTTCACTGGACTGATGAGTGTCAGAAGGCCTTTAACCAGCTTAAAGCGACACACGTGTATGATCCTCTGCTAAGGGCCCCAGACTTTGACAGACTGGTCCTAGTAACCACAGATGTGTCTGAGCATGGTGTGGGAGCAGTTTTAATGCAGGAAGGACTGAATCAAGAATTCCATCCTGTCGTGTTTCTCAGCAAGAAACTGTCTGAGAGGGAAAGCCACCGGTCAATCAGTGAAAGGAAATGCTACGCCATTGTGTACGCGCTGGAAAAGCTCTGCCCATAAGTTTGGGGATGGTGTTTCCAGCTACAAACCAATCATACTGCACTGAAGTGGTTTCACATCGTCAAGGACAATAACAAAAAACTTCTTTGGTGGAGTTTAACTCTCCAAGGTTTTGATTTTGAAATTCAACACATTCCGGGAGCTTCTAACAAAATGGCTGATGCAGTCTTCCGTGAAATTTTCCCAGAATAACTGGTTAAAATCATCCTTGAAATGTGTAAAGTATTGTTAGTTTGTACATAGTCAGTAGGATATCTAGAGGTGCATGTGTCTTATTAACTCTGGTTTCTCCTAGAGCTCCAGGAAGAAATCACAGCCAGCGTGGAACCGGCTGTCCAACACTATTTGTGATTTGGGGGGGCGTGTCATAAATATAAAGGGAAGGGTAACCACCTTTCTATATACAGTACTATAAAATCCCTCCTGGCCAGAGGCACAAAATCCTTTCATTTGTCCTTTCTCACCTTAAACTCTGTGAATCTATGGATAAAGAAAGCAGACCAGGCATTTATATTTGCTGTGGTAATTCAGTTCCCTTGAAAGTCTGAACATGTAACACCGACAAAAGGAAATTGTTTATGTATTCCACAATTGGCCTGTGGAACTCCTTGCCACAGACATTATTGGAGTGAAGTGCTTAGCTAAATGGAATTCACAGATAGATTGGCCATTGTAGGTGGCACTGGTGGCACTATCTTTAGTTAAAGCTGTCTGAGATCTTCAATAAGATGACCTCATTTTCAGTTGGATGTAAATTTTCCAAACTGTAAGTGTTCAGAGTGAAATTTCCTACGCTAGGTGAATTTGTTTTTGAAAGTTTCAGACATAAGTTAGGAGACAATGTCTTGGCCATGTTATTCCAGTGAGGAGCATTTCCACCTGCATGTTTTCCAGCGGACAAAAGTCAGGTACCAGCCACCTCCCCCCACTTAACAACTAGAGCCCTGAAACACAAGAGGAGGAGGTGACAGTCTCCGTACGTTAACACACAGCTGGTTCTTAAGGTCTTTACTCACTTCTTGTTCCAGGGGAGTTTTTCCTCAGTGGAGCCTGAGCAAACTATGGGCCAGGGCCCCAGAATTCAGCTTTGTATTATACATCTACTAATATCTTTCTCCTGGGGGATCCACTGGGCTGCTGGAAAACATGCATTCACCTTGGGTTGGAAGCCCTCCGCTGGGGCGGACTGGTGTGCATAGAAAATACTGGAGCAAACTCATCCACTGTGGCAAAGGCCCTGGGATGTTTAATGGCTATGCAGAGCAGAGAGTCTATCTCATCATGCCCACATTGCACCAGGTTTGTCAAGGAGGTGAGCTCCTCAGCAAGAGATGGTACCTGTGAATGCTGAGATGGAAGTGTCTTCCCTGGAAATCGCCCTCAGGTAGCCATGTCCCGCATCTCTCTCATTCCAGTACCTGCAGCAGCGTACTATGCTGAGAGCCGACAAGCGGGTGTGCACAGTTTATAATATAGCTTTGTGCAATCTCAGGGGGGTTCGCTCAGCCTCCAGGGGAGAAGCAGCATCTGGATGCAAACAGGCTGGAGATCAGCTGATCTGTGCTTCTGTGCTAATTATCCAGCTTTAGGAGTAAACAGTAATTAAGGGACTTTCCCAAAGGGAGTTGAGAACTCTTGGGCTCTCCCCTGAGTCAGAGAGAAATTTGCTGCTCTGTGTGTTTGTATATATGTAAAAATTATAGTTGATTAGGAAGAAAAACTAGGGATTAGTCCTAGATCTCCATAGAGTCTGATACCTTGTCAATAACCAGGATGGAGGGGTAGATAATAGACAGATAGATCTGGAGACAGATGCCTGAGGGGAGACACAAACACTCTGCAGGCGCACAGAGTTATTGCTAAGATATCAGAGATTAGTAATTCTCCTCAGAAACTATCATCATGCTGTGCAGCAACTTTCTCACTGAGGATTTTAAGAGATTCAGAAACATCAGTACGTCAAGTGTGAACTTCCATTATAACAGATAAGTAAACCGAGGCAGAGGAACGTACGCGTTAAGGTCACATAGATCTTGAATGAGCAGGAGACAGGCAGAACCCAGCACTGTCTTGATCCCTGCTTAATGACGGTGCCCTCCATGCCAGGAGGGAAATAACTCCCGCTCTTGCTAAGACTGTCTTGTTGCGGTGGAGATGCAGAGGAAAGGCTGGAAGAGGAGGAGATCACCTCTGAGCTTACCCCGTCCTTGAAGGTGAATCCGAAGTTTTCAGACACTACTGGGTTTGGTGAGTTGTTGCAGATGTCAACCGGTGTGGCTGCTCTGCTCTTCTCGATGTTGTAACAATGGCTACTGCGTAGTATTATCCTCTGACGTACGCTTCGGCTCTGCATCAGAAGTTTAAAACAGCAGATCTCGAGAGAATCCCCCAATGACCACAGCAATCCCATTAGTGATGAGCACTCGCCAGGTTATTGTCAAAAAACCAGTCTCCTAGCTCCCGGATCAGTTATCTACAGTTCTAGTCTAAATGTGCTCAGCTGCATGGAACTCAGCTCAGTCTTTGGCAGGAGACTCTCCATGCCGCCAGAGCTGGGAACAAAGAATTTGCCCAGGGACGGATGTTATTTATACACAGGTACAGTAATATTACACATTCTATCCTGACATATTGACAGTACCCTCTGTATGTTGTGGTGCGCAGCCGTCCTCCTTGCACATTGTGATTCGAAGCAAACCAGTCTATCCCTCAATATTTATCCTTTTGACCCGTGCTTTAGATGGGTCGGCTCGTTCCGTTCCATACTGCTGAAGTGTTTTTCACAACGGGGTATTCCGGCGGTGCTCCTGGCACATAGGATACGTGCAATTAGCAGCCTTCTCTTAATCGCTATTGGTGTTGGAACTTCCAGCCCTGCTGCAGTTCAGGGCCCATTGTGCGTGCCCTATCTGCCACTCAGAGAAAACAGCCCTCTCAGTGTGACTGTTCATGACAGGAACTCGTGACTGTATAGACACATTGTTGCATACCGAAGATCCCATAGTTACCCCAAGCTATTGTACAAAGGAGGTTGTTGGAAAGGTAGTTGTATTTGCTGGTTAGGAATTATCGTCTGTAATTGTGTATCTAGTTTGTATTTGAAGTTATGATAATTGGCTATTACTTCTGATCACATAATTTCATTCTGAGTAACATTAGCGTGAAGTTCTTTTGGTTCAGTCATTCTTGAGAAGGACGATTTGGGGTAAATGCCGTCAGTCAAGAACTTAACTGCTGAGTTTGGATCTTGGAGACTCCAATCCACGATCTAGGAGTCCTTCCTGGAAGTTCAGGTCAGCAGGTGAGCAATGGCTCTTCATACCGCAAACGTATCATGATGGACATAGACTTGCCCAGTGTGACTCCAAACTTCCATCTTGCTGCTGTAGATTTTCCACGTAAGGAATAAAAGGGTTTCCTTCCAATGCAGAGGATTAATAAAGGCCCTTGAAACCCATCCATTTCTCTTTATACCTTCTGATCTCTGGAGGAACTTACTAACAAACTGATCTCTGAACTAAAGGATTGAGAACCCATCCAAGCTGAAATGTTTGTACCCATGAGACTTGACTCGGTTAATCCATCAGCAGTACTACTCCCATCCAGCTGAAACAAGCCTGAACTAGAATTCACAATTTGTTGTGTGTTTTGTTTCCATTTAACCTGTTTAACTCAATCTATATTTCTTCTTTTTGACTAACCTAGATATTCAGTATAAGTCTTAAAGATTGAGTCAACAGCGTGATTTGTTGGTGAAAACTTGAATTAATATATTGACGGGGCCTGGGCTTGATCCATTGGGATCGAGCAGACTTTTTTTTTTCTTTCTACTGGTGTATGGTGCACACCCTGTCCCAAGAAGCTTATTGAAGACACAGCTACTGTGTGTAACCAACCGGAAAAGGAGTGTGCAGGAAGGTGGGGGAGTAACAGCATTGAGACTGGGTGGTTCCATAGGCTATTGGGTGGGTGTGAGACAGCAGAAATGCACAGCTCTGCCCTGGCTGCTGGAAGTGTCTCCTGGGCCTTTAAGAGCAGATCACGTGTTTGGGGAACTAGACTGGGGCGAGCGAGAACCGGCCATTGAGTGGCGGCTGCAGCAGACACACAGCTGGGAGTGCCTCCCTTAGCTTTTGTAACCTGCTTTAGTTCTACTCACGCCTCCCTCCGTCCAGTGCAGACTGAGCCTCCTTCTCATGAATTCCCAGGAGAACCCCCAGTTCTGGAGGGGAGACCAGAGGAGAGGGCAGAGGTAACGGGGCTGTGGGGAAAGAACGAAGGAGCCACCCTGGAGATGGAATAACTGAAAGCCCCCAAGGAGTTGAAAGTCTTCAAGCTTTGCCTACACTAGGACTTTTGTCTGTAAAACTTTTGTTGGTCGGGGTGAAAAAAAACACTCCCTTGACAAACAAACTTTTCACTGGTAAAAGCACCAGTGTGGACAGTGTTATGTCAGTGGGAGATAGAGCTACTGCTGCTCATTCGGGATGGTTTAATTATCACAGCAGGAAAATACTTGCTCAGATGTTGCCTGAAACTTCATCCAAAAGAGGCTGTACTGGGGCTGCCAACCCTTCAAAATGCTTTGCTCTGCCCACTGGCATTGCCTCTGTCGTTCTTGTTTTCAGCTTCAGCCCCCTGTTCCATCCTGGTGAACTTGGTGGTGTTGTACAAAAAGGAGAGCAGGAGCTCGGTATCATGTTCACATTGCTGGCATTTGAGTCCATATTGTGTGATCATTTCCCAGAATGGCTGCCTGGAGATTCTGAAAGGCCCCAGAGAGGGAACTGATCCTCGTGGGACTCCACCAAGGAGGGATATAGTGCTGCAGTTGCAGTTTCCCATTACCAATAATTGGTTGTGTCCCTCCCTGGATTCAGACCATTTTAGTGCATCCTTCTAGACTCCTGCTGCCTCTTGGGTGACACAGCAGTATCTCATTGCCAACAGAGTCAAATAATGCAAAGAAATCCAGGAGAATGAACACAAAGTCCTCTATCTATTGACAGGAAGAGATTGTCCATTGGTGCATTTAAACCAGGCAAAGTGGACAGCAGTTGATAGAAAGGAGAAATTATAAAATACTGAAAATGGATAAGGGAAGCAAAAGACATCAGAGACAAATCCATGGCTGGCAGGGCTTAGGAAACAAGGAGAATATTTTTTAGTTTATTAGAAACAAAGGAAATCTACAGAGTGGTATAGATTTTTACTAGATGAGGATGGTAACACTGTTCATAATGATGCAGAAATGGGAAAAAAATTCAATAAAGCTTTCTATGCTGCATTTGGAAAGAAGCAGGATGATGCATTCAGTTCACATGAATGTCTTTTCCTTCCACTGGTAATATGGTGGATGGTAAATAGCACCTACTAGGGATTGGTATTTTTAAATCAGCATTCCCAGATATAAAGCATCCAAGGAGTCCTAAAAGTGTTTTCTGAGGAGATCTCTGAACTGGTGAAGTTCATTTTTAATAAATAATAGAGAACATCGCAGAAGGCTGCTAGACTGCTAATGTTATGAAAGTATTCAAAAAGGGATGACTTTAGATATTAAAGGTGGCTAGCTTGACATCGGTCCTGGGCATAATAATGGAAAAATATATTTAGAAAATAAGCAATTGAAGGAGTACTACAGTTCACGATTGTTTTAGGGAATCAGAAATGTGGATGATAAAGGGAAGTGGGGAGATGGAATAGCTTTACACCACGTGACATTCAGATGACCAAACTAGACCTAGCCAGTGTCACTAGAGCACTCATTAGATGGAGTGAGAACTGGCTAACTGACGGATCTTGTGGGGAGTTTTCTCTAGGCTTCATTGAGTCTGTCTGGTAAAATGCTGAAAGAGACGATCTGTGACACACGTGGAAAACCCTCAAACCACAAGCTTGCAGGTGTGCACTGACAAAAACAGCTGAAGCGCTCAATTGGAGCCCTTATAAGACAGCAGTTGGCATAAGCTAAGGAAAATACAAACAGGGGTGGAGAATTTAGCAGGGTAATTAGAGGATAATTATTGGGCCAAGACCAAGGCCAGAACTGCCTGCCTGGGTAGGGGGAGGGCTAATCCTTACAATAAAGGGGAAATGCAAAGACACCTCAGGATCACTGCTTGGGATGTGGGGGAGGTGAACGAGTGATACAGCTTTACTTTCACTTTTGGCTAAGTCCCTGCTACAATAAATGGTAATCTCGTAACCAAAGACTCCATTCTCCATGTGTTTCTGTGTGCCAGCTCAACAAGCCCAACAATAGTGGGATCCCGGCTGAACCACCATCAGAGCTCAGCACGGAGACGTCCATGGGGAATCATTCAACAAGAGATTTTCTAGTGGTTCAGAAAGGTCCTTAAGCACCTAACCCCCACTTCATGTCTCTAGGGGCCTGGCTGAGGGACTGGAGAAAGGTGACTATTTCCATGTGGGATTGAGAGCTGTGAGCCCTCTCCTGGAGCCAGGTGCATCAACACTTTCTCGTGAGAGACTCGAGAGAGATGTGGGGGACCCATATCTAAAATCTCTGCTCTACCCGATTTGCAGAAGAGACATAAACAGAGGACTTCCGCAACCCATGTGAGTCCCCTGAGCACCAGGCAAATGGCTATTCTGAACTGAGCTCTCAGTATCTCCAGCTGGAGCTCTTGTACAAATAAACGTTCAATGGAGCAGGGATTTGACTCTGATTCTCTCATTTTCCGGGTTATAGTCTCCTCACTTCCTTTATGTGCCCAGGGTCTAAGACAATAGTCACAGTAGAAGTGTCTGGATGGAGACGCAATGTTACTACTGGAAGCTGTTCTCATGGGTCAAACAGATTGTTTGCTCTTCTCACACTGTAAAACAGGCTTGGCCAAACTATAGTCCACGGGCCACATCCGGCCTGCGGGAACTTTCTGCCCAGTCCATGAGCCCACAGCCAGGGAAACTAGTCCCCGGCCCCTCCACCGTTGTCCTTCTTCCCCCCACAGCCAGGTGTTACAGCTACTAGCTCCTGCTGCTGGTAAGGGGATTGGGAGTGGGGGGGTTAAGTAAAGGAACTGACGATCCTGGGGGGCAGTCAGAGAGGAGAGGGCGGAGGACCTGTGAGGGGAATGGTCAGGGGATGAGGAATAGGAAGAGTTGGGAGTGTGAGTCCTGGGGGGGCTGCCAAGGGAGGGTTTGTGGATAGGGTTGGCAGTCAGGGGACAGGGAGAAGGGTGTTTGGATAGTGGGCAGGGCCCTGGGAGGGGGTGGTCAGGGGACAAGGAGCAGGTGGAGTTGGATGAGTTGGGGGTTCTGAGGG
>NC_133769.1:372086851-372089361 GCF_003597395.2 Chelonoidis abingdonii | reverse complement strand
GGACTATTTAGTTTAGAGAAGAGACAAAGAAGGGGACATGCGATAGAGGAGAGGAAAATAAAGAATGGAACTGGTTACATTCAAACGGACAAACAGAGAACAGGTCCCAACCAGTAACATCTACAGGCACTTAGTGCTTCAAAAGGGTGTATTCTCCAAAGCTGAGGCAAATTGTCAGGAAAACTGTTGAGGAGGAAAAACTGAGACAGAAAAATGGAAATGAAAATTGGCTTTTTTTTAAGAACTGTTTATTAGACAGCTAAAGTGTTACAGTTCCACAGTCAAGAAAGTGGACAACTTTGGCCAAAAACCCAGTTCAGTGGCAAAGGGAAGCCAGCAATTAAGGATGAAAACTGGAACTTCTGTTTCAAAAGGGTAGTGTATGGTTACTGCAGGGATGGAGGAGATGCGAGGTGTCAGGGTTCCCCTCCCACAATCTGAGGTACAGATGTGGGGACCTGCATGAAAGACCCCCTAAGTTTATATTCTAGCAGCTTAGGTTAAAACTTCCCCAAGGCACAAATTCCTTTCCTTCTCCTTGGACAGTACTGCTGCTGCCACCAAGTGATTTACCCAAAATATTCAGGAAAGGGAAACTTGGAATCCCTATCCCCACAAAATATACCCCAAGACCCTTCACCCACTTTCCTGAGGAGGTTTAAGAATAAACTATCAACCAGTTGTCTTAGCAATGCGGGTAAGGAATGGGTCCTTAGCCTCTATTTGTCAGAGGGTGGAGATGGATGGCAGGAGAGGTACCAACCAATTATCTTAGCAATGTGAACACAGGCCAGACCTTTTGTCTTCAGGCCACTCAAATCAATCAGGTTCTTAAAAGAAGAACTTTATTTATAAAGAAAAAAAGTAAAAGAAGCACACCTTCAAAACCAGCATGGACGGTAACTTTACACCCAGAGGATTCCCTATGAATGAATGAAACTATCTATGTAGCATAGGAAAATTCACAAGCCAAAAAAAAAATATAACCTAACACATTTCCTTGCCCTGCTCACAGTTTTTGTGGTTTTAGATGGACTATTCCAGGTATATTTTCAGGAGATGTTATGCCCACTTGGCTTCTTCCTCCGTCCAGAGAGGGAACAACCCAAAGAGAACACCAAACAAATCCTTCCCCCAGATTTGAAAGTATTTTCTTTTCTCATTGGCCCTCCTGGTCAGGTGCCAACAAGTTTATTTGAACCGCTTAACCTGTAACAGGTAAGGCAATCCAATCCAGTATAGCTGCCAAAGACACATAAAGGTTGTTACCCTTCCTCCTGTATTCATGATACTAGGTTATCAACCCGAGCCAGCCCTTGCTCAGCCAGGGTTGCCTTTTATCTGCAGGCAGGCTACATGTCATGTTACAGAAGCTCCTGTCTGTGCTGGAGCAGAGGGAGCCCTGCGGGTTAGATGTGCTGTTTAGGGAGTCGGGGGGAGGGGGCGGCTATAGCTCCTCCTAACATTCGAAGGTAATGCCAGAGTCTCTGCAGTGGGGTGGGCGTGGAAGAAATGGAATTTCCTCAGAAGATGGAAGAGAGGGAGGAGGTGTTTCTCCAGTCCTTTAAAAACACAGATGTAGGATGAGCCAGAAGAAGCTGGGGCAGGAGAGAGGCACACAGGCAGAAGAAGGGACTCTTTGGTTGCAGGGCTTTGGCTGCAGTAGAGGCAGACTCCAGCTGGACGAGAAGCCAGGAGTATCAGGCGGTGGCCCCTGGACATCTGATGTTCTATGATTCTATGACAACCTAAAGGGCTCTGGCCAAATCTCAATAATGCTCCAGGGTGGTGAGGACACACTGGCATGGAATGGTGTGCAGGTATTGGATAGTGTTTACCTGGATCTGGGTACCTCTTATGCTTTGCAGATGACACTAAACTAGGAGGAGCGGTAGATACGCTGGAGGGTAGGGGTAGCATACTGAGGGACCTAGACAAATTAGAGGATTGGGCCAAAAGAAACCTGATGAGGTTAAACAAGGACAAATACAGAATCCTTCATTTAGGTAGGAAGAATCCCATGAACTGCTACAGATTAGGGACCGAGTGGGTAGGCAGCAGTTCGGCAGAAAAGGACCTAGGGGTTACCATGGATGAGAAGCTGGAAATGAGTCAACAGTGTGCTCTTGTTGCCAAGAAGGCTAACGGCATTTTGGGCTGTGTAAGTACGAGCATTATCAGCAGATCAACGGACATGATCATTCCCCTCTACTCAACATTGTTGAGGCCTTATCTGGAGTACTATATCCAGTTCTGGGCCACACTACAAGAAGGATGTGGTAAAATTGGAACAGTCCAGAGGAGGGCAACAAAAATGATTTGGGGGCTGGATCACATGACTTATGAGGAGAGGCTGAGGGACCTAGGATTGTTTAGTCTGCAGAAGAGAAGCTGGTTTCATGTACCTGAAGCACAGGTCTAGTCTGTTCTCAGTGGAAACAGATGACCAAACAAGGAGTAATGGTCTCAGGTTGCAGAGGAGGAGGTTTAGGTTGGATATTAGGAAAAAC
>NC_133769.1:372059532-372086751 GCF_003597395.2 Chelonoidis abingdonii | reverse complement strand
TTTTGAACCAATAGCCCAGTAGAATTTTAAAAGGACATTTTTTTTTCTTTTTGGCTGGTTAGAAAGCAGATAGAGATTTTATCTCTCTTTGCCTGGAAGCAGAGGTATCAGGTCCTTGTGACAAAGGGATTTTTTTAAGCTGTGAGCAGCTGGAGATTTTTGTCTCTGCCTGAGGGCAGGGTAGTTAACTTTCTACAAGGGAATTCACAAGCTAGTTTGTTTTCTTTTTCCCTTTCTAGCTCTTGGGTTAGGCTAGGTTAAGTACAAAAAGCAGAAACATGACTACCAGTGAAACAGCTAATTAACTAGAACTATCTCGACTGGAAGCAAAAGAGAAAGAGAAAGAACATAAGAGACTGATCAAATTAAAACAACTAGAAATAAAGGCGCAGGAAGCAGCCCACTAGAAAGCGCTAGAGTTACTAGAAAAAGAGAGGTAGCATGAACTGGAGTTAGAGAAGGCAAGGGCTAAGCAGAATGTACCAGACAACCCTGGCAATCCTTCTCCAGGTACCGCTTCCCATCCCAGAAAGTTCTCCACCTACAAGGCAGGCGATGATACTGAGGCCTTCTTAGAAAATTTCAAAAGGGCCTGTCTTGGGTACAGTATCTCTACTGACCACAAGTGTCAGCTATCCACCAATCCTTAGTGGACCCTAAATTCATCAAATCAGAGGCCCAAGTGATGATTCAACCCTTCAAATCAAACTCTCTAAACTTGCCTACAGTCGAGTTGCCTGTCCAGTACAAAGGCTGGTCAGGAATGTGGATTTTTGCAATCTATGAAGATTATCCCATTTCTATGCTGCTGGGGCAAGACTTGGCTAACCATTTGAAGCTAGACAAGAGGGTGGGAATGGTCACCCACAGCCAGGATAAGCAAGCCTTCAAACCTATCCCTGTTCCTGAGCTTTCCACCATTGCCCGCATTGAGTCCAGTGCTTGCAAGCCTATCTACAATTTCAACACCAGAGAGCACCAGCTGGCCTGGACTGGAAGCAGCAGCAGATAACCCTACACAAGAGACTCAGTCAGAGCCTGAAATACCACATTGTGCACCAGCAGAGAGTGGTTCACAGTCAACAGAAACAACCCCATCACCTATCACTTTCAGAGGGACCAAGCCCTGGTCCACAATCCAGTGAGGAACTGACGTCTCCAGCATCAAGGGAACAGTTCCAGGGCAAGCAGGAAGCAGATGAAAGTCTCCAGAGAGCTTGGACGGTGGCACGGAGCAACCCACCGCCTCTCAGCTCTTCAAACCGATCCCAGTTTGTTGTAGAACAGGGACTTTTATACAAGAAAACTCTTTATGGTGGGCACCAGGAAGACTGGCATCCTCAGAGACATTTGATAGTTCCAACTAAGTACAGGGTAAAGCTTTTGAGCTGGGCCCACAATCATCCTAGTGGCCATCCTGGGCTGAACAGGACCAAAGACGGCTTGGTGAAGTCATTCTACTGGGAGAGAGTGGGCAAGGATGTTTCTACCTATGTCCGGTATTGTGAGGTGTGCCAAAGAATGGGAAAACCCCAAGACCAGGTCAAAGCCCCTCTCCAGCCACTCCCCATAATTAAGGTCCATTTTCAATGACTAGCTGTGGATATTCTGGGTTTTTCCCAAAGAAGACCCCCAGAGAAAAGCAGTACATACTGACTTTCATGGATTTTGCTACCCAATGGCCAGAAGCAGTAGCTTCAAGCAACTCCAGGGCTAAAAGTGTGTGCCAGGCATTAACAGACATTTTTGCCAGAGTAGGTGGCCCTCTAATGTCCTTACAGATTCAGGAACTAATTTCCTGGCAGGGACCATGAAAAGCCCGTGGAAAATTCATGGGGTGAACCACTTGGTGCCACCCCTTACCACCATCAAACCAATGACCTGGTGGAGAGGTTTAATGGAACTTTGGGGGCCATGATATGTAAATTCGTAAATGAACACTCCAATGATTGGGTCCTAGTGTTGCAGCAGTTTCTCTTTGCCTATAGGGCTGTACCACATCCCAGTTTAGGGTTTTCACCATTGAACTTGTGTATGGCCATGAGTTTAAGGGGCCATTACAGCTGGTGAAACAGCAATGGGAGGGGTTTACGCCTTCTCCAGGGACTAATATTCTAGACATTCTAAGCAACCTACAAAGCGCCCTCCGAAACTCTTTAACCCTTGCTAGAGAAAACCTAAAGGATGCTCAGGAAGAGCAAAAAGTCTGGTATGAAACACATGCCGGAGAGCATTCCTTCAAAATAGGGGACCAGGTCATGGTCTTGAAGGCACTCCACGCCCATAAGATGGAAGCGTTGTGGGAAGGCCCATTCACAGTCCAAGAGCACCTGGGAGCTGTTAACTACCTCATAGCATCCCCCATCTCAAACCTCAAGCCTAAAGTGTATCATGTTAATTCTCTCAAGCCCTTTTATTGCAGAGAGTTAAAGGTTTTTCAGTTTACAGCCCAGGGAGGCGATGATGCTGAGTGGCCTTAAGGTGTCTCGTACGAAGGAAAAAGTGATGGTGGTGTGGAAGAGGTGAACCTCTCCATGATCCTTGGACGCATGCAGCAATAGCAGATCAAGGAACTGTGCACTAGCTTCATGGCAATTTTCTCAGCCACCCCAGGATGGACCGAATGTGCATACCACTCCTGTCATAAACAGATAGTTAAGGGTTAATGCTTCTTTTACCTGTAAAGGGTTAAGAAGTTCACCTAGCCTAGATGACACCTGACCAGAGGAACCAATGGGAGAACAAGATGTTTCAAAAGGAAAGAGGGAAGTTTCCTTTGTTTAAAGTCAGTTTCAGTTTCAGCCAAAGTAGAAAAAATCAAGGAATCATCCTCTTACCAGAGTAGGGAGTAAGAAGGAAGGTAATAAATAGGCTTATGTTTATTTTCTTTTTGTAACTTGTCTTGGCATTAGAGGAATAATCAAATTGGGAACATCCTCTGTGTTTTGAATCTGTTGTCTGTGAGATCAGCTTGTATGCTGTCTCCCAGAGGATTTTTCTTTTCCTTTACCTTTCTTTTCTTTAATTAAAAGCCTTCTTTTTTAAGAACTTGATTGATTTTTCCTTGTCTTTTAGATCCAAGAGAATTGAATCTGGACTCACCAGGGATTGGTGGGGGAAAAAGGGAGGGGGAATGAGTAATTCTTCCTTGTTTTAAGATCCAAGGGATTTGGATCAGTGTTCACGAGGGAATTGGTGGAGGTGTCTGTCAAGGCTACCCAGGGAGGGGAAGGTTTTGGGGGAGAAGACAGAGTTTTCCAAATGACTCAAATATTTGGATGGTGACAGCCTATTGACCTAAGCTGGTAATTAAGCTTAGGAGGTTCACATGCAAGTCCCCACATCTATACTCTAAGGTTCAGAGTGGGGGTGAAACCTAAGACAACTCCATTGACACAGGTAATGCTCACCCAATTAGAGGTTGGAAGTCCATCAGCTGGGGGACAGGTGTGCATAGAAAAAAGGAGCAAACTCATCCACTGTGGCAAAGGCCCTGGGATTTTAATGGCTATGCAGAGCAGAGAGTACCACAAACTTACTGTCTATCTCATCATGCCCACGTGCATTAATTGTGTCGAGGGGGTGAGCTCCTCAGCAAAGATGGTACACTGTGAATTCTGAGATCAGAAGTGTTCTCCTTGGACTCTTCTCAGGTAGCCGTGTCGCACACCTCTCTCACCCAGCATCTGCAGCAGTGTCCTACCCAAGACTGACACAAGAGTGTGCACTGTTTTATAATATACTTGTGCAATCTCAGGGGGTTCGCTCACGCCTCAGGGGAGAAGCAGCCATCTGGATGCAAACAGGCTGGAGACCAGCCGGTCTGTGCTTCTTGCTAATTATCCAGCTTTAAGAGTAAACAGTAATTAAGGCACTTTTCCAAAGGAGTTGAGAACTCTTGGGCTCTCCCTGAGTCAAGAGAGAAATTGGCTGCTCTGTGCGTTCTGTATATATGTAAAATTATAGTTGATTAGGAAGAAAAACTAAGGATAGTCCTAGATCTCCATAGAGTCTGATACCTTGTCAATAACCAGGATGGAGGGTAGATAATAGACAGAGGAGGTCGGGAGACAGATGCCTGAGGGGAGACACAAACACTCTGCAGGCGCACAGAGTTATTGCTAAGATATCAGAGATTAGTAATTCTCCTCAGAAACTATCATCATGCTGTGCAGCAACTTTCACTGAAGGATTTCAAAAAGACTCAGGAACATCAGTACGTCAGTGTGAACATATCCCCATTATACAGATAAGTAAACTGAGGCAGAGGGAAACGTGACCGGTTAAGGTCACATAGATCTTGAATGGCAGGATGACAGGCAGAACCCAGCAGTCCTGACTTCCCTGCCTTAATGACGGTCCCTCCATGCCAGGAGGGAAATGAACTCCCGCTCTTGCACGGACTGTCTGTTGGGTGGGATGCAGAGGAAAGGCTGGAAGAGGGAGCCTGAGCCTTCCCCGTCCTTTGAAGGTGAATCTGAAGTTTTCAGAACTAGCTAGGGTTTGTGAGTGTTGTCAGATGTCACCGGTGTGGTGCTCTGCTCTATCCAGTGTTGATAACAGTTGGCTACGTGCGTGTATTTCCTCTGCGTACTGCTCTGGCTCTGCACAGAGAGCTGACACAGCAGATCCTGAGAGAACCCCCAATGACCACAGACTCCCATAAGGTATGAAGGCACTCAGCCAGGTTTATTGTCAAACGAAACACAGTCTCTAGCTCCTCGGATCAGTTATCTACAGTTCTGCTAGTACAAATGTGCTCCCTGACAATGGACACAGCTCAGTCTTTGGCAGGACTCTCCATTGCCCCCTAGGCTGGACAAAGACATTGCCCCAGGGACGCATTTTTATACACAGGTACAAATAAGTTACACATCACTCCTGACATATTGAAGTACAACCCCTCTGCATGTTGGGGTGCTGCCTCTCTCCTTGCACATGGTGATTCGAACAAACCAGTCTATCCATCATATTATCCTTTTGACCCTGTCTTTAAGATGGGTCGGCCTGTTCCTTGTTATCTCTGTTGAATGTGTTCATACCGGGATGTCCGGTGCCATCCTGGCACATGGATACTTGCAATTAGCAGCCTTCTTCTTAATCGCTATTTGTGTTGTGGAAGCCTCCAGAGACCCTGCTGCAGTTCAGGGCCCATTGTGCTGGGCCCTTCGCGCACTCAGGAGAAACAGACCCTGTGTGACGTCATTGACAGGAACTGTGACTGTATAGACCATTGTTGCAACCAAGATCCCATAGTTACCCCAAAGCTTGTACAAAGGAGGTGTCTGTGGAAAGGTTGTAATTTGCTGGTTAGGAATATGCTGTCTGTAATTGTGTATCCTGTTTGTATTTGAAGTTATGAATATTGGCTATGTACTTGTATCCCAATATGTTTCATTCTGAGTAACATTAGTGAAGCATTTGGTCAGCTTCTTGAGAAAGGACTGTTCTGGGTAAATGCCCAGTCAAGAAACTCTTAACTGACGTTGGATCTTGGGAGACTCCAATCCACATCTGAGGAGCCTTCCTGGGAATGTTCAAGGTAGCATGTGAGCAATGGCTGCTCTACCTGCAAACCGAGTCATGCATGGACATGAGACTTGCCCATGTGACTCCAAACTCCATCTTGCTGCTGTGATTTTCCACAGTAAGAATAAAAGGGTTTCTTTCCACCTGGCAGAGGATATAAAAGGCCCTTGAAACCCATCCATTTTCTCTTCTATCCTTCTGATCTCTGGAGGAACTTTACTACAAACTGATGCTCTGAACAAAGGATTGAAGAACCCATCCAAGCTGAAATGTTTGTACTCCAGAGACTTGACTGGTTTAAATCAGCAGTAATCCCATCAAGCCTGAAACAAGCCTGAACTAAGAACTTCACAATTGTTGTGTGTATTTGTTTCCATTTAACCTGTTTTAACTCAAATCTATATTTCTTTCTTTTTATGACTAAACCTTTAGATATTCGATATTAGATTCTAAAGGATTGGCAACAGCGTGATTTGTTGGTGAAAACTGAATTATATATTGACCTGGGTCTGGGGCTTGATCCATTGGGATCAGGACAACCTTTTTTTTTCTTTTACTGGGGTATTGGTGTTCATAACCATTCATCCCCATAAGGAATGATGCTGGGGGTGATACTGGAAAACTGGTTTGGTGCCTTTGTAGTGAAGGAACCCAACCTTGGGCTGTGACTGCCCTGCTCCAAGCAATTTGTCCTGAATCGATACTCTCAGTAGTGTCCCACCAGAGGCCACATTGTCACACCCTGTCCCAAGAAGCTTATTGAAGACACAGCTACTGTGTGTAACCAACCGGAAAAGGAGTGTGCAGGAAGGTGGGGGAGTAACAGCATTGAGACTGGGTGGTTCCATAGGCTATTGGGTGGGTGTGAGACAGCAGAAATGCACAGCTCTGCCCTGGCTGCTGGAAGTGTCTCCTGGGCCTTTAAGAGCAGATCACGTGTTTGGGGAACTAGACTGGGGCGAGCGAGAACCGGCCATTGAGTGGCGGCTGCAGCAGACACACAGCTGGGAGTGCCTCCCTTAGCTTTTGTAACCTGCTTTAGTTCTACTCACGCCTCCCTCCGTCCAGTGCAGACTGAGCCTCCTTCTCATGAATTCCCAGGAGAACCCCCAGTTCTGGAGGGGAGACCAGAGGAGAGGGCAGAGGTAACGGGGCTGTGGGGAAAGAACGAAGGAGCCACCCTGGAGATGGAATAACTGAAAGCCCCCAAGGAGTTGAAAGTCTTCAAGCTTTGCCTACACTAGGACTTTTGTCTGTAAAACTTTTGTTGGTCGGGGTGAAAAAAAACACTCCCTTGACAAACAAACATTTCACTGGTAAAAGCACCAGTGTGGACAGTGTTATGTCAGTGGGAGATAGAGCTACTGCTGCTCATTCGGGATGGTTTAATTATCACAGCAGGAAAATACTTGCTCAGATGTTGCCTGAAACTTCATCCAAAAGAGGCTGTACTGGGGCTGCCAACCCTTCAAAATGCTTTGCTCTGCCCACTGGCATTGCCTCTGTCGTTCTTGTTTTCAGCTTCAGCCCCCTGTTCCATCCTGGTGAACTTGGTGGTGTTGTACAAAAAGGAGAGCAGGAGCTCGGTATCATGTTCACATTGCTGGCATTTGAGTCCATATTGTGTGATCATTTCCCAGAATGGCTGCCTGGAGATTCTGAAAGGCCCCAGAGAGGGAACTGATCCTCGTGGGACTCCACCAAGGAGGGATATAGTGCTGCAGTTGCAGTTTCCCATTACCAATAATTGGTTGTGTCCCTCCCTGGATTCAGACCATTTTAGTGCATCCTTCTAGACTCCTGCTGCCTCTTGGGTGACACAGCAGTATCTCATTGCCAACAGAGTCAAATAATGCAAAGAAATCCAGGAGAATGAACACAAAGTCCTCTATCTATTGACAGGAAGAGATTGTCCATTGGTGCATTTAAACCAGGCAAAGTGGACAGCAGTTGATAGAAAGGAGAAATTATAAAATACTGAAAATGGATAAGGGAAGCAAAAGACATCAGAGACAAATCCATGGCTGGCAGGGCTTAGGAAACAAGGAGAATATTTTTTAGTTTATTAGAAACAAAGGAAATCTACAGAGTGGTATAGATTTTTACTAGATGAGGATGGTAACACTGTTCATAATGATGCAGAAATGGGAAAAAAATTCAATAAAGCTTTCTATGCTGCATTTGGAAAGAAGCAGGATGATGCATTCAGTTCACATGAATGTCTTTTCCTTCCACTGGTAATATGGTGGATGGTAAATAGCACCTACTAGGGATTGGTATTTTTAAATCAGCATTCCCAGATATAAAGCATCCAAGGAGTCCTAAAAGTGTTTTCTGAGGAGATCTCTGAACTGGTGAAGTTCATTTTTAATAAATAATAGAGAACATCGCAGAAGGCTGCTAGACTGCTAATGTTATGAAAGTATTCAAAAAGGGATGACTTTAGATATTAAAGGTGGCTAGCTTGACATCGGTCCTGGGCATAATAATGGAAAAATATATTTAGAAAATAAGCAATTGAAGGAGTACTACAGTTCACGATTGTTTTAGGGAATCAGAAATGTGGATGATAAAGGGAAGTGGGGAGATGGAATAGCTTTACACCACGTGACATTCAGATGACCAAACTAGACCTAGCCAGTGTCACTAGAGCACTCATTAGATGGAGTGAGAACTGGCTAACTGACGGATCTTGTGGGGAGTTTTCTCTAGGCTTCATTGAGTCTGTCTGGTAAAATGCTGAAAGAGACGATCTGTGACACACGTGGAAAACCCTCAAACCACAAGCTTGCAGGTGTGCACTGACAAAAACAGCTGAAGCGCTCAATTGGAGCCCTTATAAGACAGCAGTTGGCATAAGCTAAGGAAAATACAAACAGGGGTGGAGAATTTAGCAGGGTAATTAGAGGATAATTATTGGGCCAAGACCAAGGCCAGAACTGCCTGCCTGGGTAGGGGGAGGGCTAATCCTTACAATAAAGGGGAAATGCAAAGACACCTCAGGATCACTGCTTGGGATGTGGGGGAGGTGAACGAGTGATACAGCTTTACTTTCACTTTTGGCTAAGTCCCTGCTACAATAAATGGTAATCTCGTAACCAAAGACTCCATTCTCCATGTGTTCCTGTGTGCCAGCTCAACAAGCCCAACAATAGTGGGATCCCGGCTGAACCACCATCAGAGCTCAGCACGGAGACGTCCATGGGGAATCATTCAACAAGAGATTTTCTAGTGGTTCAGAAAGGTCCTTAAGCACCTAACCCCCACTTCATGTCTCTAGGGGCCTGGCTGAGGGACTGGAGAAAGGTGACTATTTCCATGTGGGATTGAGAGCTGTGAGCCCTCTCCTGGAGCCAGGTGCATCAACACTTTCTCGTGAGAGACTCGAGAGAGATGTGGGAGACCCATATCTAAAATCTCTGCTCTACCCGATTTGCAGAAGAGACATAAACAGAGGACTTCCGCAACCCATGTGAGTCCCCTGAGCACCAGGCAAATGGCTATTCTGAACTGAGCTCTCAGTATCTCCAGCTGGAGCTCTTGTACAAATAAACGTTCAATGGAGCAGGGATTTGACTCTGATTCTCTCATTTTCCGGGTTATAGTCTCCTCACTTCCTTTATGTGCCCAGGGTCTAAGACAATAGTCACAGTAGAAGTGTCTGGATGGAGACGCAATGTTACTACTGGAAGCTGTTCTCATGGGTCAAACAGATTGTTTGCTCTTCTCACACTGTAAAACAGGCTTGGCCAAACTATAGTCCACGGGCCACATCCGGCCTGCGGGAACTTTCTGCCCAGTCCATGAGCCCACAGCCAGGGAAACTAGTCCCCGGCCCCTCCACCGTTGTCCTTCTTCCCCCCACAGCCAGGTGTTACAGCTACTAGCTCCTGCTGCTGGTAAGGGGATTGGGAGTGGGGGGGTTAAGTAAAGGAACTGACGATCCTGGGGGGCAGTCAGAGAGGAGAGGGCGGAGGACCTGTGAGGGGAATGGTCAGGGGATGAGGAATAGGAAGAGTTGGGAGTGTGAGTCCTGGGGGGGCTGCCAAGGGAGGGTTTGTGGATAGGGTTGGCAGTCAGGGGACAGGGAGAAGGGTGTTTGGATAGTGGGCAGGGCCCTGGGAGGGGGTGGTCAGGGGACAAGGAGCAGGTGGAGTTGGATGAGTTGGGGGTTCTGAGGGGGGAAGTCAGGGGATGGGAAGTGGGAGGGGGTGGATAGGGGGCCAGGGCCAGACTGTTTTGGGAGGCACAGCCTTCCTTATCCAGCCCTCTGTACAGTTGCACAAACCCGATGTGACCCTCGGGCCAAAACGTTTGTCCACCCCTGCTGTAAAATGACCATCATTATTCAGAGAAATGAATTATGAACAACTGACCCTATTAATGCAAATTCCATATTTTATGATGTTAATAAATCCTACATGTCGTGGTGTGGGAAACTTTAAGAGGCACCAGCAGGAAACATTCATTATCCCTCATTGTTGCTTAATTCAGTGAATGCTAGACTAGAGAACCCAGGGAGTATTGAGTTTGCCATTCACCTAGTTGCTCAAAATCTGAGAGTAGGAAAAACCAAAGCTTTGCTAAGCGTTCTGTTGGGGGAAATGTCTGAGCTGGAACACATCTCAGGGAAAAAAGACCTGGTCTCCATGGAAACACCTCCTCATTCGCAATATTAGCCAAAACAAGACAATGTTCACATGCTTACGGAATAGGGTGGAGAAAAACCTGCTGTGGACACGCACTCAAGTTTTGGTCACCGAATCTGTATAACAGCGATAGTAGATAGAATGGGGGTTTCCAAGGCAGTCTATGAGAACTGGGAAGGCTGTGTACCCCGCTCCTGCTCTGAAGGGCTTAAAGCAGCCCAGGGAGAAGGCTGTGGCAGAGAATGGCTGGGCTGATGGGGGAAGCAACCGCAGCTGTAGCCAGTGAAATCAGGGCCCAGCTGGCCTTATAAGAAGGCAGTGGGCTAGAAGCACAGACAGTCTCTCTCTAGCTGTAGAGGGAGAAGGGCCTGGGTGCAGGGAGCTGGACACAGGGTACCTGCATGGAGCAGGGCTGGGGAAAGGCAGAGGAGCTGGGGAGCTCCAGCCTGGAAAGGCCCAGGCTGCGGCCTAGCATAAGACCATCAAGTACTGGGGGATGCAGAGGCCAGCCCAGGGGTAGGCCAAGGCACCAGGTCCAAACCCCTTTGCCTATGATGAGTGGCTGATGCTGCAGTCTGCCCCAGGGTGCGGGGCTAGACGATGAGTGGCAGTAGTCTGATACGGAGGCGAGGTGGGGATAGAGGGTGGGGTTTCCCTGGGTAGAGGACACCCTGAGACGGAGGGGTGTATGGCCAGGGGACAGCACCCCAGATAATGGGGCACCGGGTCTGGGAGGGACATGGGGATCAAGCGGCAGCAGGACCCTGGCCTGCAGAGGGTGCTCTGAAGGCTGGACGAGCTAATTCCCAGAGACAACCAGCAGGAGGCGTCACAGGGGTTAGTCCTGCACAATCACAGCTGCCATATGTGGACAGAATGAAAAGTCTGGGACTATTTAGTTTAGAGAAGAGACAAAGAAGGGGACATGCGATAGAGGAGAGGAAAATAAAGAATGGAACTGGTTACATTCAAACGGACAAACAGAGAACAGGTCCCAACCAGTAACATCTACAGGCACTTAGTGCTTCAAAAGGGTGTATTCTCCAAAGCTGAGGCAAATTGTCAGGAAAACTGTTGAGGAGGAAAAACTGAGACAGAAAAATGGAAATGAAAATTGGCTTTTTTTTAAGAACTGTTTATTAGACAGCTAAAGTGTTACAGTTCCACAGTCAAGAAAGTGGACAACTTTGGCCAAAAACCCAGTTCAGTGGCAAAGGGAAGCCAGCAATTAAGGATGAAAACTGGAACTTCTGTTTCAAAAGGGTAGTGTATGGTTACTGCAGGGATGGAGGAGATGCGAGGTGTCAGGGTTCCCCTCCCACAATCTGAGGTACAGATGTGGGGACCTGCATGAAAGACCCCCTAAGTTTATATTCTAGCAGCTTAGGTTAAAACTTCCCCAAGGCACAAATTCCTTTCCTTATCCTTGGACAGTACTGCTGCTGCCACCAAGTGATTTACCCAAAATATTCAGGAAAGGGAAACTTGGAATCCCTATCCCCACAAAATATACCCCAAGACCCTTCACCCACTTTCCTGAGGAGGTTTAAGAATAAACTATCAACCAGTTGTCTTAGCAATGCGGGTAAGGAATGGGTCCTTAGCCTCTATTTGTCAGAGGGTGGAGATGGATGGCAGGAGAGGTACCAACCAATTATCTTAGCAATGTGAACACAGGCCAGACCTTTTGTCTTCAGGCCACTCAAATCAATCAGGTTCTTAAAAGAAGAACTTTATTTATAAAGAAAAAAAGTAAAAGAAGCACACCTTCAAAACCAGCATGGACGGTAACTTTACACCCAGAGGATTCCCTATGAATGAATGAAACTATCTATGTAGCATAGGAAAATTCACAAGCCAAAAAAAAAATATAACCTAACACATTTCCTTGCCCTGCTCACAGTTTTTGTGGTTTTAGATGGACTATTCCAGGTATATTTTCAGGAGATGTTATGCCCACTTGGCTTCTTCCTCCGTCCAGAGAGGGAACAACCCAAAGAGAACACCAAACAAATCCTTCCCCCAGATTTGAAAGTATTTTCTTTTCTCATTGGCCCTCCTGGTCAGGTGCCAACAAGTTTATTTGAACCGCTTAACCTGTAACAGGTAAGGCAATCCAATCCAGTATAGCTGCCAAAGACACATAAAGGTTGTTACCCTTCCTCCTGTATTCATGATACTAGGTTATCAACCCGAGCCAGCCCTTGCTCAGCCAGGGTTGCCTTTTATCTGCAGGCAGGCTACATGTCATGTTACAGAAGCTCCTGTCTGTGCTGGAGCAGAGGGAGCCCTGCGGGTTAGATGTGCTGTTTAGGGAGTCGGGGGGAGGGGGCGGCTATAGCTCCTCCTAACATTCGAAGGTAATGCCAGAGTCTCTGCAGTGGGGTGGGCGTGGAAGAAATGGAATTTCCTCAGAAGATGGAAGAGAGGGAGGAGGTGTTTCTCCAGTCCTTTAAAAACACAGATGTAGGATGAGCCAGAAGAAGCTGGGGCAGGAGAGAGGCACACAGGCAGAAGAAGGGACTCTTTGGTTGCAGGGCTTTGGCTGCAGTAGAGGCAGACTCCAGCTGGACGAGAAGCCAGGAGTATCAGGCGGTGGCCCCTGGACATCTGATGTTCTATGATTCTATGACAACCTAAAGGGCTCTGGCCAAATCTCAATAATGCTCCAGGGTGGTGAGGACACACTGGCATGGAATGGGGTGCAGGTATTGGATAGTGTTTACCTGGATCTGGGTACCTCTTATGCTTTGCAGATGACACTAAACTAGGAGGAGCGGTAGATACGCTGGAGGGTAGGGGTAGCATACTGAGGGACCTAGACAAATTAGAGGATTGGGCCAAAAGAAACCTGATGAGGTTAAACAAGGACAAATACAGAATCCTTCATTTAGGTAGGAAGAATCCCATGAACTGCTACAGATTAGGGACCGAGTGGGTAGGCAGCAGTTCGGCAGAAAAGGACCTAGGGGTTACCATGGATGAGAAGCTGGAAATGAGTCAACAGTGTGCTCTTGTTGCCAAGAAGGCTAACGGCATTTTGGGCTGTGTAAGTACGAGCATTATCAGCAGATCAACGGACATGATCATTCCCCTCTACTCAACATTGTTGAGGCCTTATCTGGAGTACTATATCCAGTTCTGGGCCACACTACAAGAAGGATGTGGTAAAATTGGAACAGTCCAGAGGAGGGCAACAAAAATGATTTGGGGGCTGGATCACATGACTTATGAGGAGAGGCTGAGGGACCTAGGATTGTTTAGTCTGCAGAAGAGAAGCTGGTTTCATGTACCTGAAGCACAGGTCTAGTCTGTTCTCAGTGGAAACAGATGACCAAACAAGGAGTAATGGTCTCAGGTTGCAGAGGAGGAGGTTTAGGTTGGATATTAGGAAAAACATTTTCACTAGGAGGGTGGTGAAGCACAGGAATGGGTTAACTAGAGAGGTGGTGGAATCTCCTTCCTCAGAGGTTTTTAATATCAGGCTTGACAAAGCCCGGGTTGGAATGATTTAGCTGGGAATTGGTCCTGCTTTGAGCAGGGGGTTGGACTAGATGACCTCCTGAGGTCTCTTCCAAACCTGATATTGTATGGTACTATGATTCTATGATTTACATAATTCTATGATCAATGGCTGGATTTCTAGTTGGCAGCTGATATCAAGCAGAGTGCCCCAGGGATCAGTCCTGGGGCTGGTTTTGTTCAACATCTTCGTCAATGATCTGGATGATGGGATGAATTGCACTCTCAGTAAGTTCGCAGATGACACTAAACTGGGGGGAGAGGTAGATATGCTGAAGGGTAGGGATAGGGCCCAGGGTGACCTAGGCAAATGAAAGGATTGCGCCAAAGGAAACCTGATCAGGTTCAACAAGGGCAAGTGCAGAGTCCTCCATTTAAGATGGAAAAATCCCATGCACAGCTAGAGGCTGGGGACTGACTGGATAAGCAACAGTTCTGCAGAAAAGAATCTGGGGATTACAGTGGACAAAAAGCTGTTTATGAGTCAACAGTGTGCCCTTGTTGCCAAGTAGGCTAATGTCTGATTGGGGTGCATAGGTAGGAACACTGCCAACAGATCGAGGGAAGTTATTATTCCCCTATATTTGGTACCGGTGAGGCCACAGCTTTCGTATTGAATCCGGTTTTGCTTCCCACCCTGCGCAGAGAAAGGATTTAGAGAAATTGGAGAAAATCCAGCAGAGGGCAATGAAAATGATTAGGGAGTTTCAGCACGAGTTATGAGAAGAGGCTGAGGAAACGGGCCTTATTTAGCCTGCAGAAGAGAAGAGTGAGGGGGGATTTGATAGCAGCTGTCAACTACCTGAAAGGGGGTTCCAAAGAGGATGGAGCTCGGTTGTTTTCAGTGGTAGCAGATGACAGAAAGGAGCAATTGTCTCAAGTTTCAGTAGGGGAGGTCTAGGTTGAATATTAGGAAACGCTATTTCACTAGGAAGGTGGTGAAGTACTGGAATGTGTTCCCTAGGGAGGTGGTGGAATGTCCATCCTTAGAGGTTTTTAAAGTGAGGCTTGACAAAGCCCTGGCTGGGATGATTTAGTTGGGGATTGGTCCTGCTTTGAGCAGGGGGTTGGACTAGATACCTCCTGAGGTCTCTTCTGACCCTAATCTTCTATGATTCTCTGATTCTGGGTAGGTGGTGAAGCACTGGAATGGGTTGCATAGGAAAGGGAATCTCTGTACATTCAATATCATCAGGGACGCCGACATGAGGAGACAAATGGGGTAGCTGCCCTGGGGCCTGGTAATTTAGAAGGGCTTAGGTCTCCCAACCTTCACTACTGCGGCTTCAGCCAGAGCCCCAAGGCAGTGCGGGCTGGGCAGTGCTGAAGGACTGGATGAGGAAGTCTGGCCCCACAGCCCAGCCCTTTCTGATTGAGGCTCTGCCCTTTTCGGGGGCCCAGGGACCCACTTCCATACCAGTAAGATTTTTAATTTACTTTCATCTCTCTCGCCCAAAGCAACCCCAGTGACTGTGATGCATTGGCAAGTTTCTGAGTGGGAGACGATGAAGAGTCTTAGAGTTCACAGCTCACATGAGAGGGATCTCACAACCTCCAGCTAGTTCTGGAAACCTCACATTCACCTTGAGAAGATGGTGCAGGATCAGGCTTCCTCTTTGTGCCTTCCCTCTGCATTCCACTCAATGAACAGTCCCTGCCAGAGCTGGAGTCCATTTCCCTCTTGGGAGATTATGGAAGGGGAGTCTATATGGGCAGATTTTGGCAAATCAGCAAAGTGCCTGAAACCACTATGACTTATTGTTAAAAGCAGTCTAGTCAGCAGTCTCAACTTGACAAAGGCAGAAGGGGAGGGGGTTTTGGGTGCCACAGAAAAGGCAGCTTGACCCCACATCCTTCCTGATAAGAATTGTTTTTGAACTTGCTGACACATGCATTTTAGAAAAGCAGGTCGTGCCCCAGGAATGTCTACTGGGGACTCAAGGCTGAAAATTCTGGAAAAACCCACACCTGGTTAATCAATAATCAGAAGTTACCTCTTGCTTGACCATTGAAACTGCTCGCTTAACAAGTTATTTATAAATAAGAGGGAAATTTTGAGGTAGTTGGACTCTTATGAGACTTCTTTGGACTCTTCCTCTGGATACATTTTGCGGACTCCAGAGGCAGACAGAAAATTTGGCCACCAGAAGCCTGCTGCAGTGTCACTTGAGAGCCACAATCAGCTTTGGTAATTATCAAGGGTTGGGGATGTTTTACTAACCTGTTGCAGACGTGTGTAAGTGCTTGAGACTAAGTAAAGTTTAGCTTTAGGTGAAAGCACTCTTATGTCGTTCTGTTTGTGCAGCCATCGATCAGTCGGACAGCTGTGTCTCCCCTGATTTATTTCCTGACATCACCTCGCACAGAGTAAAAGTTACAAAGAGCTTTGGGCTGAAAGAACCCCGGGTAACAAGTCAGGACTCCTGGGTTCTGCCTGTCATCCTGCCACACAATTTCTGTGTGACCCTGGCCAATTTATGTCTAACTGTGCCTTACTTTACATATCTCAATAACAGGGTACATTCAGAGACTTTCCTTGTTAGATGTTCTGTTAACCCTTCAAAGGAAGGTGGTGCACCAGATGATGATAGTTATTGATAAGAATTACTGATCTCTGACTTTTAGCAACAGTCCTGTGTGTTAGCAAAAACTGTTTGTGTTTCTTCTCAGTCTTCTATCTCCAGAGCAGAAACTGTTTGTGTTTCCCCTCAGTCTTCTATCTCCAGCTCTGTTTGTCTACTATCTACCCATCCCTCCTGGCAATTTACAAGGTATCAGTCCCTATGGGGACATAAGTGTTATCCCTAATTTTCTTCCTAATCAATGATAGCTTTTAAATTTACACAAACACACTGAGCAACCAATTCCTCTGTGACTCAGCACAGAGTCCAAGAGACCTTATCTCCCTTAAGGAAGGTCTCTTAATTGCTGTTTACTCCAAAAGCTGGATAAATAACTCAGAAGCGCAGACCGACTTTTCTCCAGCCTGCTTACACTAAGGTGCCGCATCTCCGCTAGAGGCTGAATCAATCCCACTGGGATTGCACAGAGCTATATTATAAATGGTGCACACCCATGTGTCGGGTCTCAGCATGGGATGTTGCTAGAGATGCTGCGGTGAGAGAAGTGTGGGACACGGCTACCTGAGGGGGATTCCCAGGGAAGACATTTCTGTCTCACAATTCACAGGTACCATCTCTTCCTGAGGGACTCACTTGCTTTACAAACTCAGTGCAATGTAGGCGTCATAGGTTATAGTGTAAGTTTGTGGTTCATTCCGCTCTGCACAGCCATGAAATGTCCCAGGGCCCTTGCCACGGGGGATGAGTTTGCTCCAACAGCACTGACCAAAATGTCCTCCTTTGATTAGCATCCCTGCCTGTCCCGGCTGATGCCATTCAGGGTGGACGTGGATGTATTTCTGTGGCACAGGGCAGCATTCAGGATTAAAGGTGGTAGAAGTACAATACAAGACCAAATTCTGATGCCATGGCCCATAGTTCGCTCAGGTCTCACTATGGGAAAACTCCCCTGAATAAGAACTAAGTAAAGACCTGAGAAGACAGATGTGTGTTAATAGGCAGCGATTGTCACCTCCTTTTCTTGAATCTCAGGGCTCTGGCTGTTAACTGGGTGGGTGGGGGCTGTTACCTGACTTTTATTGCTAGGAACCATGGAGGTGAAAGGGCTCCTCACGGGAACAATGCCATCAAGACATAGGATCTCTTAGCTTCATTCGAGTAGTCAGATGAACGGTTATGCCTGAAAGTTTCAAAAAACAATTCAACTGTAAGCAGACATCTAGCACGGGAAATTTCACTCCCAATGCTTGAAGACTGGAAAACTTCAGCTGAACCTGAGGTCTTCTCATTAATTGAAACTTAATTAAAGGTTTTACCACCAAAGCCACCTCCAATTGCCAATCCATTTGTGAATCCCATTCAGCTTAGCTCTTCAGTCCATGTCTGTGGCAAGCAGTTCCACAGGCCAAATATGGATTATGTAATATGTCATATTATTAAATATGGATTGTGTCATATGTTCAGACAGTAAATGGAATTGAATGTTCTCTTGTTCGTGTGTTATGAGACACAGTAAATGTAAATAGATTCATAGATTCATAGACTTTAATGTCAGAAGGGACCATTATGATCATCTAGTTTGACGTCCTGCACAATGCAGGCCACACAATCTCACCCACTCACTTCTATAACAAACTCCTAACCTATGTCTGAGTTATTGAAATCCTCAAACCGTGGTTTGAAGACCTCAAGCCGCAGGAAATCCTCCAACAAGTGTCCCGTGCCATATGCTGCAGAGGAAGGCGAAAAACCTCCCGCGCCTCTGCCAATTTTCCTGGAGGAAAATTCCTTCCATACCCCAAATATGGTGATCAGTTATACTCTGAGCATGTGGGCAGACTCAACAGCCAGCACCCAGGAAAGATCTCGTAGTAAATATAATAATAAGAAAAAATAGATAAATATATAGATAACAAAATAGAAAATAAAAAATTGGAGTTAGCTAATCATACCATCCTCATTCATAAAATAAAATATGGACCCATATCCCTGAAGCTGTTCAGACTTCACTCTTAGGTTAGAAACAAATAAATAAATTCGCTAGAGTCAATTTTATTCTTTGTTCTTGTGTCACATTGGTACTATAAGCTTAAATAAATTTCATAAATCCTCTGAATACAATAAAAGAGCATAAACCAATTTTTCTTAGGCTAAACAGCCAAGCTCTTTGGGTCTACTAAAATAGAAAAATTTTCCATATCGATATCCTACTAGCAAGAAATAGATAAAATAATACCATCTTAAACATAGGAGACAGAATGCACAACAGTATTCCAGATGAGGTCTCACAGTGCTATATATACGTACTAACACGTCCTTAATCTTTGCTGGACACATACCTCGCTGATCTCACTACAACGCATAGCTTTTTTTGACGGCCTATACGTGGGTGGCCTCATAATCACCTTTTGATCCAACCAATACTCAAGATCTTCTCCTCCTACATGTTATCTTCAACTGATGTGTCCAATTATAAATGAAATTCTTGTTATTATCCAAGTGCATGATCTTGCCCTTTTTCACTATTAACTTTTCATCCTATTACTATCTATCCAGTTTACAAGGTCAGGCAGATCTTTCTGTGATATCCGGTCCTTCTCTGTGTTAGCAATACCGCCCAGATTTGGTGTATCGCACTCTTATTAGCAATTCCAATTTTATTGTGCAAGGTCAGTAATAAAAGGTTAGAATTTTACGATTGGCAAAACGATACCTGACGAACTCCACTAGTAAACCTCCTTTCAAGCCTGACAGTATCGAACACCTTCAATACAAACATGTAGTCTTATCTTTTAAACGAGTTCCTTATCCACCTTCGATTTTTATTTAAATATTAATTTCTCCATGGGAACTGTTCAATGCCTTACTGAAATGATGTAATTAGATCCAATGGAGTTCTTGTCTAAGAAATTGTAACCCTTTTCCAATAAGGAGATCAGGTGTTGGGGCAGCGATCTAACCTTTTGTAAACAATTTGTATTTGGCCCAGTTACATTGATCAATGTCTTAACCATTCCATTCAAATTTTTTTCCAAGCCTTACATACTACAGATGTCAATACTAACAGCCCATAGTTACTCAGGATGAACTTTTTTGCCTTTCTTAAAAATAAGGAATTAGTTTGCAATTCTCCATCTTACAGTAAACACCTGAGTTTGTACGGGTTCATTAAAAATGTTTTGCTAACTGGGGCTTCTGTGCGAATTCAGGACTTCTTTTAAGTATTCTGGAATTGGTAAGACTGTTTAATTTTCTGGGCGTCCTGGGATTTGGTTTGTCCCGATTAAACCGTGAGTTTGGCTCATCTATGTGGATGTAGTACATTGTATCTTTCATCTCGAATGATTTTGCTCCTTCTTTTGTCATCTACCACCAGTATCCTAATAACTCCTCAATAGTAAATGATTAAAGATGAAGGCAAATATTTGTTTAGTATTGGGCTCTTGTATAATAGATTTATCCTTAACCCACTCATCTCATCTCAGTGTTAATTACCGGTGTTCCATTCTCATTTTTCTAGAGTCTATATGTTTGTTATTTATTATGGCGTATAGAAACTTTTACTCTATTGTTTATTCTCTTTGCAAGGTCCAACTCTACATGGCTTTAAGCCTCTCTCACTTTATCCCTACATGTTCGACGCCACTAAGGTAGCTTTCTCTTGTATCACTCCATTACTATCCACTATTGTGAGGATTCTTGTTCCTGTTGTCTTAATCACTCTCTAGGATGCTTGCTATGTCAGTTTCGAGATATTAGTCTGTCGTTACACTCGCCGCCTGATTTTTTTCCCTTTCTGGTGGGATGCAATCTCTGTACAGTGTTCTGCAACTTTGACATTGAAATGTTTTTTTAGATCAATACTTTTTTATTGAAGATTATTGGGGTTGCTTAGAATGCATTAAATTTTGGGACTCAAGACGTCTAATCCGTATAAGGCGATATTGATTAGATCCAGTTATCCCGTCATTGAGCTTCCATACTTGTTAAGTGTGAACACAGGCCCATTCAACACCCAGTTACTCTATCTGAGCCCTATCACTTGTGAAGACTCACAGGAGTCATCGGATGGGATAATGCACACCAGGTATACCATTCCGTCAAGAGTGCACGGAGTCACAACGGCTCATAGAGGATAAGCTGTCTCCTACAATAAGTCCAGATGTTGACGTCTTTAACAGGAGTGTAGCCAACCACTGAGCAAGCTTCCCCTTAATCACTCCAGTGAAATCATAAAGCTATGATATCGTTCCATCTTTCATCCTGTTGTTTAAATTAGGAAAGTTTTCCTGAAATTAATCCTAAATTGACTCATGTGCTGTAGTTTAGAACCATGCCTCTGTCCGCTCCCTTCTGTGGCAGGAGAGGAAAACATTTTCTCCACCTTTTGTTAGGGCAGCCTTTCAGGTATGTGAAGACTTGCTGTCTGGTCCATCCAATCTTCCGTCTTTTCCAAAATCTAGTAACGCACTTGGGTTCTTTGCTTGGTATCTAAGCTGCATGCGATCCCTTGGAATATCTTTGGCGTTCCCTTGGTCCTTTCCATGGCCCTCCCCTTACTAACATCACGGGATCAAAAATTTGAACAACAGCTACTCAAGCTGAGTGATCATGTGTCGCATTCTTTTCCATTGAAGCTATGCTAACCACGCTCTCAGAAGGCTTGGATTAACTCATACTATACTGACAAGACAAACCCCTGGAGGTAGTGAGATGGGTATATAGTGAGTGTCACATGAAGCACTAAGAGAGAGCTTTTTGTATGATTTAAGCTGTACACAAGCCTCAAGCAGATCTTTTGGAGCATACACACGTGGTCTGCAGACATGCACAGCCGGAGAATCCCGTTTCTCTTTGCAGTGTTCTCCAGTGATTGTCTCCTCAATACTAAACCTTTGGCGCTATATCCAACATGGAATTGCCTGACTTAGTTTCCAGCCACCTGCGCTCGCTCTGCCTTTCTCTGCAAGATTTAAAGAGCCTGATATTCTATATCAGGTAAGAATAAATCAAGTTTTTAAGCATCTCTCTGTTAACCGCATTGTCACCCACAC
Organism: Chelonoidis abingdonii; assembly: GCF_003597395.2. NCBI lineage: Eukaryota > Metazoa > Chordata > Testudines > Testudinidae > Chelonoidis > Chelonoidis abingdonii. Next base: position 372,065,415 of record NC_133769.1, on the reverse strand, counting down.
TCAAATTCATTTTTTGGGTCTTTTCTGCATCTCGTCTCAATTTTTCAACATCCTTTTGAAATGAGACCAAAAAACTGGGACATAAGTAGATTTACATCGTACATGGCGAGGGTATAAATCCTTCCTCCCGCGGTCAACCTCCCAGCTCTCCTCTTTATGCATAAAGGATTGCATTAGCCCTTTCAGCCACAGCATCCCACTGGGATCTCACAATGAGTTGGGTGTCCATAGTGACCCATAATACAGTGCCCTAGTCTGAGGATCAGGCCGGTATTCCCTGTTCCAAGATGATAACTCTGCATCTGAGTGTATCAAAACATTTTATTTTGCATAGGCCCAGCTCACCAAAAGCTCCAAATCAATCAGTGTGCCTGCCCCGGCCTCCTCATTTTAACCACTCTGCCAATGTTTGGGTTCTGCACAAATTTTATTTGCAGTGATTATCCATTTTCTTCCAAATCATGGGTGAAAATATTGAATAGCATCCAGCCTAGAACATTCCCTGGCAATGGTCAATTCACAACTGGTTTCTGAGATCTGTCAGTTAGCTAGTTTTTATTCCATTTTATGTGTTCTCTACTGATACTGTAGAGTGTTTTTTGTTTATCTGAATATTTTCCCCTACTAAATCTAATGACTCAGAGAAATTGAGGTTTAGTGCATCTGCACAGTTCCCTTCATCAACCAAACATGTACTCTTATAAAATGAAGAAATTGGGATTCTTTGATAAGACCAGTTTTCCTTAAACCATGTTGCTGACTGGCATTAATTATATTCCTAGACTCTTTTTTTTTTAAAATAATTCAATACCAGCTTTTCCATTGTTTTCAAGCTTGCCAATTTTTTTATTTTGATATGTCCCTTTATTTTTCAATAGTTCATGTTTAACAGAGACCTGCCCTGCATTTGCCTCCTTTCTGAGATAGGAGGAGGCTTTGCTTTTGCCTGTTGTGCATTGGTTCAAAATGAGATTTATGTTTTATCAGTCGCTCCTGAACTCTGGTGTTTGTAACTCTAAGATTCTACTGTAGATGCTGTTTCACACCCTCCTTGACTACTAATGGTCTGGAAAGTGATACTTCACCTGAGGTGATATGAGTACATCACAGTTCTTCTTTCCAAATGCAGAACAAAACTATTCCTTGAACACATCTGCCTTTTCTCAACATTAAAAGTTCTGTCCCCTTCTAGGAACTCACTAAAATATTTTCTAGGATTTCTTATTTTCTTAATATACTTTTAATAACCTCCTTTTTGTGATCCTTAACCCTGCCAAACATGAATTTTTCCTTGATATTTTAACATCCCTGATCAATTTTCAGAACTTCAAATTTGTATTTTTTGGTATTTATTTTGCTTTTCTGCCATGTGTTAGGGGGGATATCATAGAGGTATTTAAAATCATGAGTGGTGTGGAGAAAGTGAATAAGGAAAAGTTATTTACTTCTTCCCATAATACAAAAACTCAGGGCCAAAAATGAAATGAATGGGCAGCAGGTTTAAAATAAATAAAAGGAAGTTCTTCTTCACGCAGCGCACAGTCAACCTGTGGAACTCCTTACCCGAGGAGATTATGAAGGCTGGGACTATAACAGGATATATAAGAGTACTGGCTAAATTCATGGAGGTTAAGTCCTTTAATAGTTATTAGCCAGGATGGTTAAGGAATGGTCTCCCTAGCCTTTGTTTGTCAGAAGGTGGTGATGGACGGTAGGAGAGAGATCACTTGATCAATACCTGTTAGGTTCACTCCCTCTGGGGCACTTTGCATTGGCCACCGATGGCAGACAGGATATTGGGCTAAATGCACCTTTGGGTCTGACCCAGTACTGCCATTCTTATGTTCTTCTATGCTGCTTTCCCATGACTAATTGCTGCCTTCACTTTGCCAGTAAAGTGGGTTTTTAGCCAAAGTTGTCCACTTTCTTAACTGCACAATCATGACTTTTTAGGGTATCCAAAACTCTTGTTCTAGAACTTCCAATTTTCAGTCCCATTTTTCTGTCCAACTTTTCCTCCCAATCATTTTTTTTTTCTGATAATTTGCCTCAGTTTGGGGGAATTAGCACTTTTGAAGCACTAAATGTCTTTAGATATTACTGGTTGAGAACTCTTCTCTGTTTCTCAATTTGAATGTAATGTAGTCAGCTCCATTCTTTCTTTTCCTTTCCTCAATCATATGCCCCCTTGTTTGTCTCTTCTCTAAACAGTCCCAGACTTTTCAGTCACTCTGCATATGGCAGCCTCCCATATTCTCAAAGCCTGTCTCAGAATTCCCCTTTTTATCTGATATATCCTTTACAGAAACTAGGTGACCAAAACTGAGTATTTGTCCACAGCAGGTTATTCTCCAACACTTTCCTTATGCATCCCAACATTGTCTTTGTTTTGGCCACTGCTGCGAATGAGCTGGTGTTTCCATAGAGTTGCTATCAGTGATGACAAGGTTTTTTTCCCTGAAGTGTATTTCCTGCTAATGCCTATTAATGTTTCCCACTCCATGATGAATGCAAATTATGCAGGGAGTCCCACTGGCATTAGTAGGGTCAGTTGTTTATAATTAATTTCTCTGAATAATGAAAATGTCATTTTTCAATGTGTGAAGAGCAACCAATCTGCTTCACCCAAGAAAACAGCCTCCAGTACTTCATGAAATGTCTGATATTCAAATTGTCTCTCCATCCAGGCAGTTGCACTGCGACCATCACCCTAGACCCTGAGCCTATACAGAAAGTCAGGGGAACATACGGTACAGGTAGGAGACACCGTTCTGCCTTGGACTTGGACAACTTCTCCCTTGATCCATGTCAGATTCCAACAGAACAGAATTCACCAACCCCTCCACCTTCATACTTCTGGGCATTCCTGGCCTTGAAGTGGCCTCTGTCTGGATCTCCATTCCCTTCTGCGCCATGTACGTCATAGTCATCTTGGGGAACTTTACTATCCTTTTCATTGTGAAGAGGGAGCTGAGCCTCCATGAGCCCATGTACTATTTTCTCTGCATGCTGGCCATCACTGACCTGGTGCTGTCCACATCCACCCTGCCCAAAATTCTGGCAATCTTCTGGTTCAATTCCAGGGAGATCAGATTCAGTGCCTGCCTCACCCAGCTGTACTTCACTCACTGCTTCTCAGTGATCGAGTCTGGAATCTTCGTGGCCATGGCTGTGGATCGGTACGTAGCCATCTGCCATCCCCTGAGACAGTCTACCATCCTGACAAATCGCATGGTGATCACGATTGGCCTGGCTGTGGTTCTGCGAGGCAGCATGCTCGCACTACCCTATCGCTTCCTGGTGAGACAGAGGCCATATTGCAGAACCAACATCATTCCCCATACACACTGTGAGCACATGTATGTGGTGAAGCTGGCGTGTGCCGACATCCATGTCAGTAGTTACTATGGCCTATTTGTGTTATTCTGTGAGATTGGACTGGATGTGTTTTTTATTGTTGTGTCCTATACTCAAATCCTCAGGGCCATCTTCAGCCTCTCCACAAAGGACGCCCGGCTCAAGACTTTTGGGACTTGCAGCTCCCACCTCTGTGTCATCTTAGCCTTTTATATCCCAACTCTCTTTTCTTCCCTCACATCTCGATTTGGGTACAATTTGCCCCTTCATTTTCATATTTTTATTGGCAACGTGTACCTCATTGTGCCCCCCATGCTAAACCCCATCATCTACGGGATGAGGACCAAACAGATTCGGGACAGGCTGCTCCAGTTCTTTACTCATAAGGGGACTAAAGTTTTCTCCTGCTGCTCTAGGTCTGAAACCTGGGTCCATGCAGACGTGACTGATGACATGGTGCTTGGCCGATTTCCCTGAATCACTGACTGAGCAGTGAAAGAGACATTAAACCCTTTCCTGGCCTTACTGTGCTTTCTCAGCATGACATACTACGGAATTGGTGTATGTACAAGTCGTTAACACATAGAGTTGCCACCTTTCTAATTATAATTCTTATTGTAACTGGACACCTGGCCCTTGTCCCACCTTTTCCCCCAAAGTCCCCACTGCTGCTCCACATCTTCTGTCATATCTACACCCACTTCTGGGGCTTTCTCCCCTGTTCCTCACTCCTCTCCACTCCCCTGTCACTCTCTGGATCATCTGTGTGATGGGTCCCCCCTGGGTAGCCACCTGGAACTGAAGTAGAGCTGACCCATCTGTCTCCCCTTTTGCATTGTAATATTGTGACAAGCTGAAACCCTCCCAGCTTGCCTCACATCAACAACTATGGACAGGGACTGACCACCCCCAGAACTGGTCACAACTGCCCTGGCCAGCCATTCATGAAACTGCAGTAGAGAAAGTATGACCTCAATACTCCCAAATCCCCAGGCTAATCATAGAAAATTAGGGTTGAAAGGCACCTCAGAAAGTCATCTAGTCCAATCCCCTTTTCAAAACAGGGCCCATCCCTAGACAGATTTTTACCCCAGTTCCCTAACTGGCCCCCACAAGGATTGAACTCACAACCTTGGGTTTAGCAGGCCAATGCTGAAACCACTGAGCTATTCCTCCCCACACTGGATTCCTGACCTCTACTATTCTGCCCTGGTCAAAACCCGACCAGCATGAATTTATTACACAGTCCACCATTTCTACAAAGGAAAGTATGCTGACTGTCATAGGATCTCGTCCCATTCTTCTTCATGAAGGTGATCGTTGTAGCCTGCAACAACATCGATGCTGTTCGATGGCAGCCCGTCAACATCGTTCACGATCCTGATGAGCAGAGGACTGTTCAGCGACGTTCATCGAAGAAGAGTCTTAAAGGTGTTTGCGCATAATGGCACATAGTTTTGCCCTCATTCACGCTTGCGGCATGCAGGTCACATATGAATGGAAAACCGTATGGGGGGGACGGGGGGAAAATGAAAATCAACTTTAGGGTTCATATAGTTTATTGTCTACCTTCAAATATTCAGTTGCATGTTCTTCTTGTCGTGCGATTTGCAAGGGTTGTTGCTCTCTTGCTTGGTCTGCTAAGACTGGATACACAAATACTGCTGTATTTCTCTGCGAATGGTGTTAGTACGTGCACGGATTCCACTACATCTGAAGAAACAGATTGGACCATCGCGCAGTCATTGAGCCTGAGGCAAGAGTGTTCAGCATCCACCACTTGTTGAAATCAAGGCAAGTTTTTGGTTTACCACTCCTTACATCATCAAGCTGGTCTGATGAAGAACTTAGTTAAGGCATTTGACAAAACACAAGCAGCTTTCAAAGTACCTCCGTGGAAAAAGTCCAAGGTTAAGTGAGCTAAGATAAAGGAAGGTGTCTTTGTTGGTCTTCAGATCATGAACTTCTTCGAGATGGAGCGATAGCCCATGCACTGCCATGGCAAGGAAAAGACGGCAGGAAAGCCTTCCAGTCTAGTGGCAATAAATTTTCTCGGAACACAACAGGCAGACAACTACAGGTTGTGTTGGTGGAAACCTCACAGGCATACCAAAAACCTTGCTCTGCAACATGTCATTAAAGGATACATATTTTTTGCACTCTATCTAGATTTTTTTTCCACGAACTGCAGGGAAGCAGTGAGCGACGCAGCATTGGCGAGCGATTTCACTGCAGGAACCATTGCCACAATGGAGAACGCATTCAGGGCAAATGGTAGCCCATCAATGCGTTGCAGACTATTGCTGGACGTCGACGAGAGATGCGCACATTAAATGAACACACGCACGACAAAAGCCTAAGAAGCCATCAAGTAAGACACTGAATAGGACTAAACTATGTACATTAATAGTTTTCTTGCCTTTTGTCTTCAATAATACATTTTATTTATATAACCCTTTTGCTGATTTTTAAAGTGTTCCATAAACAGGGAGGTGAAATTGATTATCAATGTAAATCAGCCACATA
>NC_133769.1:372056304-372058730 GCF_003597395.2 Chelonoidis abingdonii | reverse complement strand
CCATAAACACATGAAAAGACCTAGGTTTACAATTTATGATTAAAACTCTACTATCTACACAATATACATAGACATAAAATGTAAAAACTTAAATGTCTTAGAAACAGTAGCAATCAGTTATTTTAATTGTCATATTTGAATTCAGCACATCAGAATACATAATAAATACCACATTTTATCTCTGAAGCAGAAGACATCTCAAAAATTGTAGATCAGTGTTACATACAGTAATGACAAAGTTCTTGGTTCAGGCTTGTAGAATGATGGAATAAATTGCAGGTTCAAATCAAGTCTCTGGAGTACATTGACAACTGGGATGAGTCCTTCAGTCCTTTGTTCAGAGATTCGGTTTGTAGCAAAGTGCCTCCAGAGGTATGAAGCAGGATTGAAAACAAGGTGAAAATGTGGCATCAGCCTTTTATAGTCTCCTCCAAATGTAAGCATAGCGCTTTGCTCTTACTGTGGTAAAAAAATACAGCAAAAATGGAGTTTGGAGTCAAGTGGACAAGTCACATGTCCATCATGACTCAGTTTTTATAGGCAGCAGCCATTGCCCACAGGCTATCTTGAACATCTTAAGGAAGACTTCTTATGTGGATTGAAGTCTCCCAAGGTCTATTATCAGTTAAGTGTTTCTTGATAGGGCACTTAACTTGCAAATTCCATTCTCAGGAAGCTGACCAAATGCTACTTCAGAATTAAAACAAATTGATATACAAGTCCATAGCCAGTATTCATAACTTCAAATACAAAATGATGCATGCATACAGATAGACAGATTATAATCTTAATCACCATACAATAACCTTTTCGTAGACACCTTATTGGACAAACTTTGTCCAATATTTGCTGCAAATGTGTAACAGTGGTTGGAACAATGATCATACAGTTAGAGATTCTGTCAATAACATCAAACCCACGTTCCCCTAACCTTGCCCCCCATGATGTGGGGCACCTCCCTAGGACAAGGAACCTGCAATTCTTGGCCATTCACTGGAGCTAGGGTCCCTCACTGTCTTGCTTCTGGGCCCTCAACACAGATCTGAGTCATAAACTTTTTGGTGTTCTGCCCTGACTGAGGGCTTGGAAATACTCATTGTTGGTTTGCTGCTCAGCCCTGGGAGCAGGCCTAAGTTATACGCTTTTTCCAGCATGTAATGGGAGTGCACAATCCCCACCATGGCACCTCCTGCTGGTCGCTCTGGGAATTAACTCAGTCCGGGTGTGGAGTTCCCTCTGCAGGGGATGTCTCGCCGACGTTGCAGTGCTTTCTCCACCTTCTCTGGACCCACGTTGCTCTCTGGACCACGGTGTCCTCTTTAGGACATAGCCCTCCGGCCATTCCCCCAACTCCTTTCTCCCCCCTTCCGAGGGTACCCACAGGCCACAATTCAGCCCAGTGATGCAGTGGCAATCTGGAATCCATTATCTGGCCACTCCCACCAGCATCCAGTGGGAGAAAATGGGGGTGTCAGGGGCCCACTCACTTCTCTGGGTCCCAGCTAAGTGATCCTTGAATGGGCCACTCTGCTCTACTGCCTGTCTTCGCAGGGACACTTCCCTGTAGCCCTTGCACCCACTCAGCCTTTGTGTCAAGGTCAGCAGTCTGGCAGTGGTCAGCCTCCGGTCCCGCTGCCCTTCTACACTGCCCAGCACTAACAGATTTATTAAAGCACAAGCTTTCATGGGTAAAAAAAAAAACACACTTCTTCAGATGCATGGAGTGATGCATTGGCAAGTTCCTGAGTGGGAGATGATATGGAGTATGGGAGTTCACAGCTCACATGAGAGGGATCTCACAACCTCCAGCTAGTTCTAGAAACCTCACATTCACCTTGAGAAGATGGTGCAAGATCAGGCTCCCTCTTCGTGCCTTCCCTCTGCATCCCACCCGATGAACAGTCCCTGCCAGAGCGGGAATCCATTTCCCTCTTGGCTTGATTGAGAGACCGGGACTACGGAAGGGGAGTCAGGACTCCTGGGTTCTGTCTGTCATCATGCCATCAATCTCTGTGTGGCCTTGACCAATTTATATCTCACATCAGAGGGGTAGCCATGTTAGTGTGGATCTGTAAAAGCAGCAAAGAATTCTATGGCACCTTATAAACTAACAGACGTTTTGGAGCATGAGCATTCGTGGGTGAATACCCACTTCGTCAGATGAATGTAGTGGAAATTTCCAGGGGCAGGTATATATATGCAAGCAAGCAAGCTAGTTATAACGAGGTTAGTTCAATTAGGGAGGAGGAGGCCCTGTTCTAGCAGTTGAGGTGTGAAAACCAAGGGAGGAGAAACTGGTTTTGTAGTTGGCAAGCCATTCACAGTCTTTGTTTAATCCTGAGCTGATGGTGTCAAATTTGCAGATGAATTGAAGCTCAGCAGTTTCTCTTTGAAGTCTGGTCCTGAAGTTTTTTTGCTGCAGGATG
>NC_133769.1:372036731-372056279 GCF_003597395.2 Chelonoidis abingdonii | reverse complement strand
CATTTTAAAAGCGTCCATGTGCATAGCTTGCTCCGCATCACGGCGTAATTGCAATAAAATGGGTTTTAGAAACCATCTCGAACAATCAGATGCACAGGGAAGGCCAAAGCCAGGTACTGGACGCTCCAGCAGACACACATATACTGACTAATCCAAGTGGAACATACAGCGGCGTGCCGTTGACTATCAGACGTGTGAAAATGACCCACTAGACCATCTTACATCATCTGGATCCATGGGAAGGAGACCTGGTAAAAATTCCAGGGCCAACTAGAGCAATTGCCAAAATGTCTTATACCAGACCAGTTCCTTTGGGTTCCTTCTCAAGCATCACTTCTGGCGGACAGTCTACAGTGGGAGGTTGAGCGGAGATAACCTCAGATTCCTCCTTGAGCCAGAGGAGTCCAGGACCTTGCTCCTGGAAAAACCGAGTGACATGTGGAGATACACAGATGGATGGAGTAGACCGACATTTCACAAACGAGAGACCACTGAGAAGCCGCACCTTAAGTACCCAAGGAAGAAACCTATGGGAGAAGCGTGGAGGAGGCACGTACGAACGCAGAGCAGCTCAAGAACTCAGAACTTGGGCACTAGCTATCGCTCTGGTTATCAGTACCTCATGCCTCAACTTCACCGGAACATCACCCGCGACTCGTAAAACATTGAGCGCTATTCACACGATCCATATAGTCTATGGCAAGCCAACATGCACTGAGGTAAGACCTCTGAGTAAGCCCGCAGACAACCTAGCTACTACTCACCATCCCTCCTTTCCCAGACAGAGACCACAACTGCAAAAATCTCTGCACCAGAAACGCAATTCTCAAGAGTGTCTAACCTACACCTCATCACGACCTAGGCCCAGCAGTAAAGTGCCTTGTTTCCATGCTTGCGAATCCCAGGTTTACGTAAGCTACTGTTGTGTAACAAACATCAGAACAATGACCACTGGATCAAATGTCCCTTGAATTATTGACACAGGGGATGGGCACGTATATTCTGAAGATGCAGCTTCCTCTCCTCCCTGTCACCCCTGCCCCATCTCTTCACCTCTCTCCTCCTTTTCGCTGAGTCATAGTTGTCTTCATAGGTGAGTTTGACTCTATAACCAGCAGGGGCAGCTCAGCAGCAACCGATGCATGGGTGGGCAAATTCGTGCCTCCCCCCGCTCCAATTTGGGAAAGGGCAATGCCCTCCCTGCCCCACAACATATCCATGGTTGTCTCTGAGTGGCACATATACAGACCCTCTGGACACTCCCACTCCCGTCGCGAACGAGAGCCGACTAGAAGGACATACAAGAGTGACAGAGCCAAACGTGCAGAAGTAATGCGGCGACGCCTTAGGGATCCCTCCTAAGGATTCCTCCTACATCCCTACAACGAGATATGCCTAAGCTGTGAGGCAGCACTTCACGACGGTATACTAGCACAGGCATCAGCAATTTAACATCGTAATCAGGAGCAAAGATGTCAGAACAGCTAAGGCACCACCTACAAGGTACCCACACAAAACACAGGAGTGACGTGTTCATCAACATGGTGCAGCGTGATTAGTTCAAATTATGGGGGGTGGGGCGCAAATGCACATGTCAACATTAAAACGATAGGATTACTATACAACCTCACTAAGCAAACTTTGGGGGAAGGAAAGAAGTGGAAACTACATGACAGATCACCACGATGATAATCAAAGTAGGGGCGAGGGTGGGAATCAGCTGTTCTGTCCTACTTAACCAATAAACTAATGTACAATACAACTATGCCACTTAATCAGCCAACTCCCCACACCCAAGCGACCGGCGCTCCCCGGCTTAAATCCCACTAGATACTTGTATCGTCAAATAACAAGAAGCCCTTCCCCCATACAGCAGCTGGTACATACAATGTAGGAGGCTTGAAAACCCATCAAGAGGACCGCAAGCCTATGGAGCCCGATAGGCCGGGGCAGGAAGGTAAAGCACTATATAACAGACAAAGCCCCGAAAGCAGACTCACTTGCTACCTCTCTAATCGGGACAATCTGGCACCGCAGTCTTGGGCTGCTCAAGGTGCTCCACAATGGTCCTCCGCCTGTATGATCTACAGACATACGTGCACTCCGTGTTCTACTGCCAACTGAAACCCATATTTCTTGAGTTAAGCTTTAGCTCAATGGTATATCCAACAACAATTGCACTCTAGACTCGAGCACGGAGGCGCACCATAATAACTTAGCTCAGGAACCCAATCCATGCAAACAAACCTTCCTGATGCCAACTCTGGCACCCAGGGATTATCTACACTCAGGAAGCGACAGGGTTTATTTCCAACCCAAGTCATCCCGAGCGCTGGGTCAGAGAGCAGTTATGCCAAAATCACACCGCCGTTGGATCCAGACAGCACCTGTATAACCACAGATTAGCCCACATTCACTACCAGGTTTTCGAGTTCCGAGGCTCTACACTGCCCTATGAGTACACACCAACTGTAATCCCATGGAAAGAAGGGCACACTGCTCTCACCCATAGGTATGCGTAGATGATACGGCAGGCTGGCGCCTGATGGCGAAATTCGCGCCATAAATATGCCGCAAGCAATGCCTCCTCGTGACTAATATACATCGGCCAAACTGGACAGTCTCTACGAAAGGATAATGGACCAAATCAGATATCAGAATGGCAATATACAACAAACCTGTAGGAGAGCACTAGTTCACTTCTGGCCACTACTCTAGCAGACTTAATGGGCGGGTGTGAGTGGACGAGAGCTGAGGAAGCGTTGTTCCAGGTCAGCCATAAAAATGTTGGCATATTGTGGGGCCATGCAGGTGCCCATAGCAGTGCCACTGATCTGGAGATATATATTGTCATCAAATTTGAAATAGTTGTGTGTGAGTTGTACGTCTCACAGTGTCTCAGTTTACCTATATGAATAATGGGGATATGTTCATAGAGACTTTCCCTTTGTTAGGTGTTCTTTTAATCCTTCAGAGAAAGGTGTTGCACAGGATGATAGTTACTAATAAAAATTACTGATCTCTGATCTCTTAACAACAGTCCTGTGTGTTAGCAGAGACTGTTTGTGTCTCCCTTCAATCTTCTATTTCCAGATCTGTTTTTCTACTATCTACACATCGCTCCTTGCATTTACAAGGTATCATTCCCTATAGGGACGTGGGTGTTATCCCTCTTTTTCTTCCTTATCAATTATAATTTTTAAATATACACACATACACAGATCAGCCAATTCCTCGGTGGTTCAGCAGAGAGGCCAAGAGTTCTCATCTCCCTTAGGGAAGATCCCTTAATTTACTGTTTACTCCTAAAGCTGCATAAAGACACAGAAGTGCAGACCAACTTTTCTCCAGCCTTTTTACATTAAGGTGCTGCTTCTCTGCTAGAGGCTGAATGAACCCCACAGGGATTGCACAGAGCTATATTATAAATGGTGCACACCTGTGTGTCAGGTCTCAGTGTGGGAAGTTGCTAGAGATGCTGCAGTGAGAGAGGTGTGGGACATGGCTACCTGAGGGGGATTCCCAGGGAAGACATTTCTGTCTCACTATTTACAGGTACCATCTCCTCCTGAGGCACTCACCTGCTTTCAAACTCAGTGCAATGTGGGCATCACGGGATACAGTGTAAGTTTGTGGTCCATTCTGCTCTGCACAGCCATTAAACATCCCAGGGCCCTTGCCACGGAGGATGAGTTTGCTCCAATAGCACTGGCCAAAATGTCCTCCTTTGATTTGCATCCCTGCCCATCCTGGCTGATGCCATTCAGTGTGGAGGTGGGTGTATTTCTGTGGCACAGGGCAGCATTCAGGATTAAAGGTGGTAGAAGTACAATACAAGACCAAATTCTGACGCCATGGTCCATATTTGCTCAGGGCCCACTATGGGAAAACTCCCCTGAATAAGAACTAAGTAAAGACCTGAGAAGACAGATGTGTGTTAATAGGCAGCGACTGTCTCCTCCTTCTCTTGCATCTCAGGGCTCCGGCTGTTAACTGGGTAGGGTTTGAGTGGGTGGGTGGGGGGACTGTTATTGGACTTTTATCTACTGGAGACAATGGAGGTGGAACAACACGGTTAAGACATATGTTCTCCTAGCTTCATTCAAGTAGTCAGCTGAAATGTTACGCCTGAAAGTTTCAAAAAACAATTCAGACATAAGCAAACATCCAGCATGGGGAATTTCACTCTTAATGTTTGAAGACTGGAAAACTTCAGCTGAACCTGAGGTCTTCTCACTGAAGGTATCAGACAGCCTTAATTAAAGGTAGTGCCACCAAATTCTCCTCCAATTGCAAATCCATTGTGAATCCCATTCAGCTTAGCTCTTCACTTCATGTCTGTGGCAAGCAGTTCCACAGGCCAAATATGGATTATGTAATATGTCATATTATTAAATATGAATTGTATCATATGTTCAGACAGTAAATGGAACTGAGTGTTCCCTTGTTCGTGTGTTATGAGACACAGTAAATGTAAATGCCTGATCTGCTTTCTTTATTGATAGATTCATGGGATATACAGTTAGAAGGCACCATTAGATCATCCAGTCTGTCCTCCTGTATAACACAGACCATTAAATGTCAGTCAGTTACCCCTGTATTGAGCTCCTTAACTTGTGTGTCACCAAGGCCTGGTTCACACCAGGATTTTACATTGCAGACTCACAGAGACACTGCACGATAATGCACCACAAGGGTCACCTAGTCTGACCTCCTGCCAAGATGCAGGAAGTGTTCAGCCTAAACCATCTGAGACAGATGGCTATCCCTCCTCCTTTACAATACATCCAGCAAAGGAGCTTCCATAACCTACCGAATCATCTGTTCCATTGTCTTCCTGTTGTTACAGATAGGAGGTTTTTCCTGAAATTTAATCTAAATCTGCTCTGCTGTAGTTTGACCGATTGCCTCTGGTCCTGCTATCTGTGGCAGGAAAGAAAAACTTTTCTCCACTTTTTTTAAGGCAGCCTTTCAAGTATCTGAAGACTGCTGTCCTGTCCCCCATCCAATCTCCTCTTTTCTAAACTAAACACACACAGTGCCTTCAGCTTGTTCGTATGGCTTGCACTGCATCCCTTGGAATATCTTTGTGCCTTCCCTCTGGATCCTTTCCAGGTTCCCTCCACTCTTCTATACAGTCGTGATCAAAATGGACACAGTACTCAACTGAGTTATAAAAAGCATCAAGCAGAGCAGTGCTATCACATACTGTTACTTGCATGCTAAGCCTCTGCTGATACAACTTAACCTTGCCCTTTTTTTTCAAAACAGCAACATAAATAAACAAATAAATCCACACCCTTAAGAGATGAAGCTATATCTACCTAACCGTGGTATAGACAGCATGAGGTCGAGGGAGGAAGTCATCCACTGAACTGGTTACCACCTCTTGGGGAGGTGGATTACCTACACTGACAAGACAACCCTTGCTGTCGGTGTAAGTAGTGTCTGCACTAAAGCAGTAGGACAGAGTCTTTGAAGCATCTTAAGCGTAGTGAAGCCCTCAAGGAGATCTCCTGGGATAGCATCCACTCTGGGTCTGTAGACATGCAGAGTTGGAGAATCCTCCATTTCTCTTTGCAGTGTTCTGAAGTGGTTTAGTCTCTCTCAGTGCTAAACATTTGGCCCTTGTTTTCAACTGGAATTTGGCTGATTTCTGTTTCCATCCACTGGGCCTTGCTCTGCCTTTCTCTGCTAGATTAAAGAGCCCGATACCTCTATATAAGATAAATAAATCAAGTTTGTTAAGTCTCTCTCTCTCTGTCTGACCAGCATTTTCTCCCACCTCAAATCTTTTTTGAAGGTTTTTTCTGCCCCCTCTCCAAATTTTCAACATCTCTTTTGAAATGAGGACCTCAGAACCGGACACAGTCGCTTACACCAGTGCATTTGCAGAGGTAAAATTTGTCCCTGCTTCAACTCCCCACTCTCCTCTATATGCATTAAAGGATTGCATGAGCCCTTTTGGTCACAGCATCCCACTGGGATCTCACAATGAGTTGGGTGTCCACAGTGATCCATAATACAGTGCTCTAGTCTGAGGATCAGGCAGGCATTCTCCATGCTAAGATGATAATTCTGCATTTGAGTGTATCAAAACATTTTATTTTGCATAGGCCCAGCTCACCAAAAGCTCCAAATCAATCAGTGTGCCTGCCCCGGCCTCCTCGTTTTGACCACTCTGCCAATGTTTGGGTTCTGCAGAAATTTTATTTGCAGTGATTATCCATTTTCTTCAAGATCATGGGTAAAAATATTGACTAGCATCCAGCCTCGAACAGATCCCTGCAGAACCCCATTCGAAACATCCCCATTCCCTGACAATGGTCAATTCACAACTGGTTTCTGAGATCTGTCAGTTAGCTAGTTTTTATTCCATTTCACGTGTTCTCTACTCATATGGTAGAGTGTTTCTTTGTTTATCTGAATATTTTCCCATACTAAATCTAACATCTCAGAGAAATTAAGGTTTAGTGCATCTGCGCATTTCCCTTCATCAACCAAACATGTGCTCTTATATAATGAAAGAATTGAGATTATTTTACAAAACCTGTTTTCCATAGACCATGTTGTTGACTGGTATTAATTATAATCCTAGCTGTTTTTTTCAATAATCCCATTACAGTTTTTCCATTGTTTTCTAATCTTGTCAAATCTTTTTATTTTGAAATTTCCCTGTTTTTAAAATAGTTTAATATTTAACCGAAGCTTGTTCTCTATTCACCTCCTTTTTGAGACGGGAGAGGTCTCTCCTTTTGCCTTTTGCATACTGCTTCCAAAGGAAATTTGTGGTTTATCAGTTGTTCCATAACTCTGGTGTTTGTAATTCTTGGTTTTTATTGTAGAAGCTGTTTCTCACCCTGCTTGACTACTAATGGCCTGAAAAGTGTTTCATCACCTGAGGTGATTTGAGTATATCACACCGCTTCTTTCCAAATGCAGAACAAAACTATTTCTTGAACACATCTGCCTTTTCTGGAAACGTAAAAAGTTTCCTTTACCGTTCTAGGAGCTCACTTAAATATTTTCTAGAGTTTATTTTTTATTAATATACTTAATAACGTCCTTTTTGTGATCCTTAACTCAGCCAAGCATGGATTTTTCTTTGATAACTTTAACTTCCTTGATCAATATTCAAAACTTCTAATCTATATTGCTTCGTATCTATTTTTCTTTTCTCCCATATGTTATATGTTGCTGTCCTCTGCGTAACCACTTTCTTCACTTTGCCACTAAAGTGGGGTTTTAGCCAAAGTTGTCCACTTTCTTAACTGCACAATCATGACTTTTTAGGGTATCCAAAACTCTTGTTCAAGAACTTCCAATTTTCAGTCCCCTTTTTCTGTCCAACTTTTCCTCCCAGTCACTTTTTCTGATAATTTGCCTCAGCTTTGGGGAATTAGCCCTTTTGAAGCACAAAGTGTCTATAGATATTATTGAGTGGGAACTCTTCTCTGTTTCTCATTTTGAATGTAATGTAATCTGCTCCATTCTTTCTTTTCCTTTCCTTAGTTATATGCTCCCTTGTTTGTCTCTTCTCTAAACAGTCCCAGACTTTTTGGTCACTCTGCATATGGCAGCCTCCCCCATTCCCAAAGCCTCTCTCCGAATTCCCCGTTTTATCTGCTATATCCTTTACAGAAACTGGGTGACCAAAACTGAGAGTTTCTCCACAGCAGGTTATTCTCCAACCCTTTCCTCATGCATCCAAACATTGTCTTTGTTTTGGCCACTGCTGCAAATGAGCTGGTGTTTCCATAGATTTGCTATCAATGATGACAAGGTTTTTTTCCCTGAGGTGTATTTCCTGCTAGTCCCTGTTAATGTTTCCCACACCACAATGTATACAAATTATTGATGCAGGGAGCCCCAAAGGCATTAGTAGGGTCAGTTGTTTATAATTAATTTCTCTGCATAATGAAAATATTATTTTTCAACGTGTGAATAGTAATCAATCTGCTTCTCCCATGAGAATATACTCCAGTAGTGCATGAACTGTCTGATATTTACATTGTCTCTTCATCCAGGCAGTTTCACTGTGACCATCACCCTAGACCCTGGGCATATACAGAAAGTCAAGGGAATGTACGGTACAAGTAGGAGACATTGTTCTGTCTCGGAGTTGGACAACTTCTCCCCTTCTCCATGTCAGCTTCCAACACATTTGACTTCACCAACCCCTCCACCTTTATCCTGCTGGGCATTCCTGGCCTGGAGGTGGCCCATGTCTGGATCTCCATCCCTTTCTGCACCATGTATGTCATAGTCATCTTGGGAAACTTCACCATCCTGTTCATCGTGAAGAGGGATCCAAGCCTCCATGAGCCCATGTACTATTTCCTCTGCATGCTGGCTGTCACCGACCTAGTGCTGTCCACATCCACCCTGCCCAAAATTCTGGCAATCTTCTGGTTCAATTCCAGGAAGATCGATTTCAGTGCCTGCTTCAGCCAGCTGTACTTCATTCACTGCTTCTCAGCGATCGAGTCTGGAATCTTTGGGGTCATGGCTTTTGATCGCTATGTGGCCATCTGCCATCCCCTGAGACATTCCACCATCCTGACAAACCGCATGGTGGTCAAGATTGGCCTGGCCGTCGTGCTGCGTGGCAGCATGCTTGCATTACCCTTTCCCTTCCTGGTGAGGCAGTGGCCATATTGCAGAACCAACATCATCCCTCATACGCACTGTGAGCACATGTATGTGGTGAAGCTGGCCTGCGCCGACACCCGCGTCAGTAGTTACTATGGCCTATTTGTGTTATTCTGTGAGATTGGACTGGATGTGTTTTTTATTGTTGTGTCCTATACCCAGATCCTCAGGGCCATCTTCAGCCTCTCCACAAAGGACGCCCGGCTTAAGACTTTTGGGACTTGCAGCTCCCATCTCTGTGTCATCTTAGCCTTTTACATGCCAACTCTCTTCTCTTCCCTCACAACCCGATTTGGGCACAATTTACCCCGCCATTTTCATGTTTTTATTGGCAATGTGTACCTCCTTGTGCCCCCCATGCTAAACCCCATCATCTATGGGGCGAGAGCCAAACCGATCCGTGACAGGCTGCTCCAGCTCTTTTCTCATAAAGGGACTAAAATTTTCCTCTGGTGCTCTAGGTTTGAGACCTATGTCCATGCAGACCTAGCTGGTGACATGGTGCTGGGCCGTCTCCCCTGAATCACTGACCGGGCAGTGAAAGAGACATTAAACCCTTTCCTGGCCTTAATGTGCTTTCTCAGCATGACATACTATGGAAATGGTTTACGTACAACTCCTTAACACATAGGGTTGCCACCTTTCTAATTATAATTCACCTGTTAAACCTGGAGACCTGCCCCTTTCCCCCAAAAGTCCCACTGCTGCTCCACATCTTCTGTCATGGCTCCACTCACTTCTGGGCCTTTTCCCCCATGGCTCTGCCTCTGTTTATCACTGTGCTCAAGTCCCCCATCACTCTCTGGATCATCTATGTGATGGGTTCCCCTCTGGGCTGCCACCTGCAACTGAGGTAGAGCTGACCCCTCTGTCTCACCAATCTAGGTTTCCTCTTGCACTGTAACATTGTGACAAGCTGCAAAGCCCTCCAAGCTTGCCTCACATCAACAGCCATGGGCAGGGACCACCCGCAGATGTGTTCACGACTTCCCAGGCCAGCCACTCATGAGACTGCAATAGAGAACCTATGACCACAATACTCCCAGATCCCCAGCCTAAGATCTCAGATCTCTATTGTCCTGCCCTGGTCAAAACCCGACCAGTATGAATTCATTACCCAGTTCACCATTTCTACAAAGGAAAAATTGATGTGCAGCAACTTTTCTGCATGGGCTGAGATTTTTCCCCTTTGCACTTCAAACTACAGAGTGTGTTAGGTAAAATATAAAATCGGTATTTTAGCTACAGAAAAAGAACTTTTAAGTGAGTATAGGTGAAAGGAAACAGCTCAGTGTAGATTACCATAAGAAATAAAGCAAAATCACGATCTAAGCCTAAAGTACTGGGGAGGATTTGAACCAAGGAGGATCTCACCCAGTTAGCAGAAGCAGATTAGCTTTTTTCAGCAGGCTTCCTTCTTTCCTGCCAGGAACCAGCATTTTCCCGCAGTTCTGTATTTTCCCTCTGGTAGTTTCAGGTGTGTTGTTATAGGGAGAATGGCAACTCTGTCATCATGTTATTGCCCCTTTTATATTTTCTTTGAACTTGCTCAAAGCCCTTTTGCTGTGACCTGGGCCAAGGAGTTCCCATTTTGCAGTGCTATGGCAGGGAGGTTTCCATTGGACACAGTTCCTGGGTGATCCTCAGCCGGGGTGTATTTCTTCACTTAGCCATGGACTGTCTTTGGCCTTTTTATTGTTGTCCCTGAAAGATGGCTTGAGGGTGTTCTCAACCTCACCCATGTTTCAGTAGCATATGCAGAGCCAAACTTCTTAACTTCAAGTACAGCGATACACAGGCAACTTAGCAGGATATTCATGATCAACAGATCACGATTTTTAGAATGATACCTCACAAGGCACCCTTTGTACCAACCATACCATCATTATATGCCCGTGGTGAATATAGGGTTGCAGGGTGTCACAATCTCCACCTCCTTTTCCCCTAGCTGGGCTCCCTCTGCTCTGGGGCTGAAATGGGAGCTGCTGCAGCCTGACAAGGTGCCTGCAGTGAGGGCAGTGACGATGCAGGGCTGGGGCTGATGGGCCAGTCAGGAGCCAGTCAGGAGTGGAGACAGAATCCAGGAAGCTGTATAAAGGCAGCTGATTGGCAGTGGGTCTTGTAGCAGGCAGGCAAGCGAGATTGTGCATCATACAGTTTGTTGGTCTTAAAGCTCAGCTACAAAGTCCTGAGGGCAGAGACCCTTGTGTGGCTTATTTCCTTCACTTTCAACTCCCTTTTGTTCCTCTTGCCTGGAGGCCTGTAGCAGGCAGGGCCCTGCAATGGGGATGGGCTGGGAGCCCTTTGTCCTGAGCCAGGCCTCAGGGGCAGGGTAAGGGATCAAGTTTAAGCTAGGAGGACAACAGCTGAGAGAAGCGGAAGGATAAGTCCCTGTGTTAGCTGGGAAGGCAGGTTGCTGGGCAGAGGCCAGGGTGGCTGCGGTAGCTCAGCAGGAGGGAGATCAATGCACACTAGCCATTAGGTGACTATTTCCACACGTATACAGAACCTTATCTGGAGCTACAGGGCCCCTGTTGCGCAGGGGCTGAAGCTGAACGGTGAAGCTGAATATGACATACGCTCTGCATGACACTTTGGATCAGTACATCTAGAAGCTCTTTAGTTAGGCTGACAACAATGGTGTGGTGCTTTTCTCTGTCCAATGATGATAACAGTTGGCTGTGTGCGTGTTCCAACTGCATACTGCCCTGGCCCTGCTCAGAGAGCTGGCACAGCAGGCCCTGAGAGAACCCACAATGACCACAGACTCTGATAAGGTATGAAGGCACCTGGCCAGGTTTATTGCCAAATGAAACACAGGCCTAATTCCCTGGCTCAGTGGCTGGTTCCTGCTCAGGTGACTAACTTAAGAGAGCTGCCAGAGAAGCATCTCTTTTCTAAAGAGGAGCTGATCAATTTCCATTGTTGCGGCACAGGTGCCCATGACAGGCCCAAGACAGCTGGTGAAGTTGCTTTCAGTACAACCAGAGACACGACCAAAAGTAGGAAAAGGGCTCATGATCGCAAGTCCAGTGGGGCTCTCATCAGACCTGGTGACCATGTACCAGTTCGTTACCATAGATGCTGGAGACGCAATAATCCACAGGACAAGTGGGAGTCAAATCCCCACAGTGTGGTCGCTCACAACAATCCCGAACTGTTGGTTTAAGCTATCCAGCCGAACACATAGGGACCAGCTAAAAGGTTGGACTTTTATTCCGACCAGGGCACAGGGAAGCATGTTCTGAGGAGACTGAAATCAAAGCAGGAAACCCAAACCCTGATGAAAATTGACAGGTCCCTCAAAATGACCTGGTGCTACCCAGGAACAGGAGAATAGAAAATATGAGTAACGAGCCACCATATTAAGAACGTCCCAGAGAACTACTAGTGGTGTACTGCCCGTTACACTTAAAGATTATTTTGTGATTGGTTCTATGTAGTGCTTTAATGAAGGTCGTGTATAATATAAAGTAGTGGACATGGAATATTAAATATATTAAATGTCCTTTTATTAATTGTGTATGGTTTTATATAACATGATGCTGGTAAATCCTTTTAATATGCGACCCTGCTATGTTGGCGTGAACATTGTGGTTGTTTCAGAATTTTAGCGAGGGGGAATGTAAAGGTATAGTTGGCACCTCACAAAAATGTTGTGAGAGTTTTTGATTGGCCCTTTCCCAGTATGAAGGTTTGATGGAAAACCAGGCCCCTGAGACTGACAGGCTCCAGGGGGAATGGGGAAAGGCCAATGCTCCAAGTGAGGCTGATTGACAGGACAGGGAGGCCAATGAGGGAGTCGGAGGCTACAGATGCCTGGGCCAGAGCAGGTCTAAGCTAAGGAGAGAGCAGGGTCTCAGGCTGAGCTGGGAGCAGAGTTGCATCAGCCAGAGCCAGAGGGGTCAGAGAAGCATCCCAGGGAGCAGGTCAGTGTTGAAAGCAGAGCCACAGCAGCCAGAGAAGCAGCCCAAAGAGCTATGCTGGGAGCAGAAATGCACCAGCCATAACCAGAGAAGCCAGAGAAGCAGCCCAGGGAGCTGGAGGAAGAGCAGCAGCAGGGATGGGGCTGGAGCAGTCTTGAGTTGGGTGCACTGAGCAGCTGGGAGAGCAAGGGGAACCCTGGTCAGAGGATCGAGCCCAGGAAGATGCCCCAAGCTAGGAGGCCTTGAAGGCTACAGTGGAAGAAGAATCATAACGCCAACGGGGGAGTCGACATTGGGAAGAAGGGTCCTGCCACCTAGAGCCTGAGGGCATGTGGCCACCATCAGAGTAAGTGTCTGAACTGTGGCATCCCTACAGCACAGCCAGGGCCTGGGGAGGAGCCCTGGGACATGTGAGGAACCAGCTTGTGAATGGCCCTTACATTTCAGAGATGGCTGTTTGTGATGCTCCGTGCCATAGAGCGGAGTGATGTGTTCTCCTTTCCTTATTCAGGATGGGCAGAGGTGATGTCCCAAATTCTGCTTGCTAGAAGCTGTGAAAGGGCGATGGAGGATGGATCACTTCATGATTAGCTGTTCTGTTCAATAGACTCCTTTCTCCAGCCCACCAAACTGGCCCATAGAGATATACATCAGTGGGCGTTAGCTGCTTAAGGACCTTTGTGAACCATGAGAAAAAAAAAAACATTGGATGATGATTCCCCATGGCTGTCTCCTTTCTGAGATCTATCAGTCAGCCAGTTCTCACTCCATCTAATGAGTGATCTAATAATACTCTCTAGTGCTAGTTAAGTGATCTAAATGTCACGTGGTATTAGGTCAAATGACTTGCAATGGTCTAAGTGTATTCCATCTCTTCAATTGTCTTTATCAAGCAAATTTGATATCATCTAAAAAAAGAAATCATGTCTGTTTGACATGTCATATTTTCCATCATATTTTGTTCAATGGTATGAATTGTAGTCTTATCCTTTAAGTGTTTATTGACTAAATATCCTATCTGCTTTTCCATTATTGTGCCCAAGACTGATGTCAAGCTAACAAGCATTTAATACCTAAGTCATTCCTTTTTGAATACTGGCATAGTAATAGCATCCTATCAGTCTTCCCATAGTTACCAGTGGATGAGAAAGAAGTTCATGTTATCTGAGTGCATTGTCCAGCTTCTTTCCAAATGCAGCACAGAAAGTTTATTTGAACAGTTTTCCCCTTTCTGCATGATTATTAAGTGTTGCCATCTGCATTTAGTAAAGGCCTTTACCACCCTCTGGATTTCCTTTGTTTCTAATATACTTGAGATATCTGATTAAAATATGACTGGGTAGATCACTGTTGCTAGCACTGTTAAATAATCACAACAATTCTTGTACAAATTGTATCATGTAAGGTGTCTATGGAAAAGTTATAGTTTGCCAAATATGATTACCCTATTTGTACGCATTTATCATTTTTGTATCTGAATATTGAGTATGTACCTGTATTTCAGATGTGCTTGCTCCTGTGGTAACACCTACAAGGTATTCAGCCAGCACATCTTAACGCTTAATTCACAAAATGAAAGAGTTAAGACAACACTTATCTCAAAATGGACCATAGAAGAGGCTTATCCTGTATTTTCCCACAAAGGATTTCTCAAAACTGGGTTACTGGGCAACAAAATAGCAGATGAAGTTGAATGTTGATGTAAGCGGAGTCAGGATGAGATCTACCCTGACACCTGGTGGTGATTTGTGGCAAGTTATGCAAAAGAACTTCAGGGGCTGGTCTTGTTTGCATAGGCACACCCACCTTGTCTAGCATGAGTCCACAGCTGTCCAAATGGTCACTTTGGCTGCTGTGGGATCCCCAGTTTCTCTGTTATTGGGGCAGGAAGAATAAAGTGTTGTTACCCTGATTACCCTGAATCAAGGCCAATGGAACTGTTTTATGACAGAGGGACTCACCGTCAACTGAGTAGCACTTGCTAGACAAGGGATGTGGGTTCCAATGCCAGTGAATTGAGAAAAGTTGGTATTTATGCTTGGTGGTATGGGTCTTGAAATGATGATTGTTGCTCCTCTTCTCTCCACTGTTGAACAGCAGAGCTAATCTTGATTCCATTAAGAGTCTAGTTACAAGCTGCTGTGCTGAATTCACTTTGCACCAATAGTGGGCTAGCACTCGGGCTCCCCTACTACAAGTTGAAATCACTAAGAGCTGAGATTGCTGAGTGCTGTATTAACTACTGGGGAAGCCTGAAGATATATTGCTTAAGTGGCTTGGCGAGCAGAGCAGTTGATGAGGCGAGTGGGCAGCCTACAGATTGGTTGAGTGGAGTGAAGTTGGGCTGAGCAGTTTGCAGGATTGATTTGGGAGCAGCCCAAGGGACAGCGCGTGGAGTGAGAGTGGACGACTGAGGAGGCGGAGCGTTTGCGGGGACGGATGGAGCGGCTCATGGGTTGGACTGGAGTGTTTAACGGCTCCGTGGTGAAGGCTGCAGCAGAACCCACAGAGCGGGCGGGACAGTCGGCCTCCACGCTACACGTAAGGGTGCCCTTCACACCCATATGCCCCTCCCTTTCCCCGGGCTAGTGGGTGGGGGTGATAAACCCGCAGAATAAACTTTTGCAACTCTGGGGCTGCAGTGACCAGGCAGAGATTTTGGGTCTTGGACTTTTTGGACTTAACGGTGATTCTTGGGTGTTGGATTCAAGAGACTTTTGGGGTTGTTGTACTTTTGCGACTTTGGTTGATTTTGGGGTTGCTGCACTCAAGACAAAGACAACGGTACAGTCCAATCTTGCTGGGTGGCCTTTGCTCATGGTTTGGTCTATGAACCCTAGTTGTGGTGTTTTCCCAATTTAATGCTAATGTCACTTACCTCATGTTATTAAAAAATTTCTGCTACACCGAGACTCTATGCTTGTGAGAGGGGAAGTATTGCCTCTTTGAGGCTCCCAAGGGTGTGTGTACGATTTTCCCAGGTCTCTGGGTGGAGGCTCGAGCTGGTTTTGCATTACATTGTTGGGAGGGGACCCCCTATGTGCTGTACCTGGCCCTTGCTGTTACCAACTCTGCCTGGCAGAAGGGTTACGTTAATAAATGCAAAGAAATGCACATTGGAAAGCATAATCCCAACTATATATATATATAAAATGATGGAGTCTAATTTAGCTGTTACCACTCAAGAAAGAGATCGTGGAGTCATTGTGGCTTGTCTTCAAAGATAATAACTAATAGCTCAGATATCTCCTCAGTCAGCTCCTTCAAAGTACCTTGTCCATGCAACTTTTATCTTGTTCTTTCCTTATTTTAGCATCTGAACCTACCCAATTTCCACGTGCATTCACTATGTTAGGTGTCCAAATGCCACCTACCTTCCTGGTGAAAACTGAAACAAAGAAGTTATTAATCACCTCTGCAATTTCCACATTTTCTGTTATTGTTTTTCCGTCTTCATTTAGTAATAGGTCTATCCTGTCCTTGGTCTTCCTCTTGCTTCTAATGTATTTGTAGAATGTTTTCTTGTTACCCTTGATGTCTCTAGATAGTTTGATCTCATTTTGTGCCTTGACTTTTCTATTTTTGCCCCTACATACAGGTGTTATTTCCTTATTTTTATCCTTTGTCATTTGACCTTGTTTCCACTTTTAGTAGGACTCTTTTTTTTTTTTTTTTAAATCATTCAGGATCACTTTCACCTAAACTGCCTTCCACTTCCAAATTCTCAACTAGTTCCTCCATATTTGTTAAAACCAAGTGTAGAACAGACTCCCCCTTAGTAACTCCACCTTCTGGAACAAAAAGTTGTCTCCAATATATTCCAAGAACTTTGTCGGAGAACCTATGCCCTATTTTGTTATTTTCCAACAGATGTCTGGGTAGTTGAAATCCTGAATTAACACCAAGTCCTGTGCTTTGGATGTTTTTGTTAGTTGTTTAAAAAAAGCCTCATCCACCTCTTCTTCTTGCTTAGGTGGTCTGTAGTAGATCCCCCTCCCATGACATCACATTTAGTTTTTTAACACTTTTATCCTTACCCAGAGATTTTAACAAGTCTGTGTCCTATTTCTATCTCAACCTCAGGCAACACCTCCTCCATTTTTCCCTGCCTATCCATACTCAGCAAGCTGTGCCCTTCTATATCAATATTCCAATTGTGCGTATTATCCCACCAGGTCTCTGTGATGTCATCTATGTCATAATTGTGTTTATTTACTAGCATTATGATTTCTTCCTGCTCATTCCCCATAGTTTTCACATTAGTAAACAGACATTTAAGATACTAATTTAATTCCCCACCCCCAGTTCCTTCTTGTCTCTCCTTGTTCCCTGCTATTACAGCCCATGCTCCCCCCAAATGTTTAACCTTCTCCCAGATCTCTAGGTCTTAGACTTTCCTTTGGGCTTTGGTCATATTAACTGGAAACTGTTAAAGATGCTTCAGAAAAAATGAACTGTGAATAGCGTTGTTTACCTGCAGGCCTTCTTGTGTATGTGAGGATAAGCCCACGAACAATTGACACTGGAGTGTTGACATGTCACATGATACTGAAATCCATCTTGAATTTGGTACTTAACCACAGAGGGCTGGGCATCCAAACAAAGGTTTCCTACCTAAGGGAAATTCTATATAGGGAAGGGGAATTAAACAATTATTGTCTTCAGATGGCTTAAGGAGTGGAGGTGACCATCCCTCTCTGGAGAAAGAAGAAGTTCGGGACTATTTAGAAAAACTGGAGGAGTACAAGTCCATGGGGCCGGATGCTCTGCATCAGAGGGTGCCTAAAGAGACTTCACTTTTTTTGCTTCCAGTTAAGTAGTGTGGTGACACTGAAGTTTAAGTTTGTTACTAGCTCAGTACATTCTAATGGGGGTGAGTCTGCCCCATTTCTCAGCAATTTGTCCCAAATTTGTCATCCTCATTTGTGTTCCACTAAAGCATGGTGACACATGGATACCACTGACAAATTCTTCACAAACTATTGCTCACTACTCCCAGGAGATATCCCCCTTTAAAAGAGTGGGAAACTGAGGCAGCAGGAACGGTTTAGTCTCTCTCAGACCTGGCTTGTACAGTCCATGCAGGAGCAAAGAGACCTGGTGCTGTCACTCCATTGGTTTATCTATTTCAGAGGACTTCCCCTGATCTCAGTGGTGCTGCACCCATTTACACTAGCTGAGGATTTGGCCCAAACCATTTAACTAGAGATAAAGTATCAGCAGAGACCAGTAAGCTGGGAGTGAAGAGTCCCAGCTCTGCCATAGATTCATAGGGCGATGATGGGCACAGCATCTCCAAGCATTAAATGGAGATAATTTTTTATTATGTGCAATATGCTGCTACTAAGAGGCCCTAATCAGGACCTACAAGTCACACCTTGCACTGATTAGGCTCCTCGAAGCACATTCTTGAGCCTCTATCACTATGTACAGTTCTAGGCCTTGTTTGGTCCCTGGCAAACAAGAAAGACAAAGCTGAAGACTGAGCTGTGTGGATGTATTTAGTAACTGTTTCTTTCATAAATTCGTCCTGTTTAAGGAGGACAGCAACACAAAAATAGACTCACTGCATCTAATACAACTGAGAGGAGCAATGTTAGTTCATGGCTATAGCAACAGTGCTGGTGGGGTCACGACTTCCAGTGCCCATTAACACCTCTTCCATTGACTCACTGTGTTGCCCTGGACAAATCACTTTACTGCTGCTTGGCTCAGTCCCTCCATGACATAGTGATAATGCTGCCTAGCAGCTTAGGCAAAGAGCTTCTAGGTGTACTGAAAAAAAAAGTCATCCAGAGCATACATAAGACAGTTTCACTGTTCAGCTTCAGCCTATTGGCAATGGGTGCCCTGTAGTTCCAGATGAGGTACCATTAAGTATGTAAATAGCTGGCTAATGGCAGGTGTGCTGTTTATCTCCCTCCCTGTGAGCTACTGAAGCCACCCAGCCTCTGCCCAGCATCCCACCTTCCCAGCTAATGCAGGGGCTGATCCTTCTGCCTTGGTGGAAGAGGAAGAGCAGGAGACATTGTGGATAGTTTTCTGAAAACATCCATACAATGTGCAGCGGCAGTCAAAAAAGTGAACAGAATGTTGGGAATCTTTAGGCACGGAATAGATAATAAGACAGAAAATATCACATTGGTGCTATATAAATCTATGGTACGCCCACATCTTGAATACTGCATGGAGATGTGGTCTCACCATCACAAAAATATACTTTGGATTTGGAATAGGTACAGAGAAGAGAAACAGAAATGATTATGGGTATGGAACACAGTCCATATGAGGAAAGATTATATGTACTAATTCTAGACTTGATTTTGACAAAGAAGGAATCACTGGGTGAGGATTTGAAAGTGAAAGGATGTTTGGGGGAAGTGATTATGAAATGATAGAGTTCATGATTCTAAGGAATGGCAGGAGCAAAAACAGCAAAGTAAAGAGAATGGATTTCAAGAAGACAGACTTTAGCAAACTCAGGGATTCGGTAGGTAAGATCTCATGGTAACAAAGTCTAAGGGGAAAACAATAGAAGACAGCTGCAAGTTATTCAGAAAGACATTATTAAGGTCACAAGAGCAAACTATCCCACTGCATAGGAAAGACAGGAAGTATGGCAGGAGGCTACTCTGGCTTACTTGGAGATGGCAGGAGGATACTCTGGCTTACTTGGAGATGTTCACACAGTGTGCTGCGGTGGCCAAAAAAAGAAACCAGAGTCCCCCTCGTCTCCTCTTTACCAACTGAAATCCTAGCCCTTACATCTCATAGGGACCCAATTCAACCCCTAGATCATTTAGTTGTCCTATCTCTGAACCTTTTCAGTGCCAGGAATCTTTTTGGAGATGAGGTACCACATTGTAACACAGATCGAGAATGTGGGCGTACCAGGAATGATATAAGAGCAATATATATGTGCATAGCTATAGAGGCAAATGACACAATGAGCCTAACATCCTGTTTGCTC
>NC_133769.1:372016548-372032459 GCF_003597395.2 Chelonoidis abingdonii | reverse complement strand
CCAAACACCTGACCAGAGGACCAATCAGGAAACCGGATTTTTCAAAGTGAGGGAGGGAACTTCTGGATGTGTTTTATCTTTGTTCTGCCTGTTTGTTTTCTCTCGGCTATGAGGGAAGAGGTTTTTTTTTCTATCTCCAAGCTTCTTTCTACTCTTCTATTCCTAAGTTGTGAGTACAAAAGGAAAAGCAATAGGTTTATATTCTATTTTGTATTTACATGTATGGAGTTGCTGGAATGTTTAAATTGGATATCTTTTGGAATAAGGCTGATTTATAGGTGTGCTTATCCCTAGCTGTCACCACAAAGCAATGCAGTAAGTGCACATCACTAGAAACATGTTTATGGAACAAACTAGAAATTTTGACATGTTTTGTACAACGGATAATGTGTAAGTGTTACAGCCTGGAAAACAGTATTATGGGAGGATGCAAGTATTAGCCAACTCCCAGTGACTAAATGTAAATGTAATGCCTGTGTATTGTATACTAGCAATCACACATACTATTTACCTAAAATAAAAGAAGCACAGAGCCCTATAACAGCTACTCCAGTTAATTTCTCTGTTACTCTTGGCCTGGATGGGTGCAATTTAATTGATCATTTGTTGTAAAAACACAAAGGTAACTCAGTTTTTACACCAGACACAAAAAAATGTAGAAAAGTGTGTCATTCAAATAATACATGCAAATGGAGGCATGCTAAAAATTGCTAAGTCTAAAAAAGAACTAAAAGCCTATCATTGGTACGATGTTTTTACAGGCATATTGTCTATTATGTTTCACCCATTAGAAGTTGTGTAAATATTGTCCTGTGATTGCTTGCTAGGAATGTGCTATATGTGCTAGTGGACAAAAAAAAATTTGTTAAATTACAACCACAAGCTCAAATTGTCCCTCAGTATATTGCTATGAAACCATTGGTATAAAATATGACCCACTCAAGAATTGTTCTTGAGAGGTCAAAAAGGGGACATATAGTAGTAGGATTTTATGTTTGTATTTAAAATAAAGGATACAAAATAACAGTGTAGCATATATTAAATGGTTTGGTGTATAATTTAATCCTATCCTGTCAGCCACCTTTTTTGAACAGCAGAAAGGAATGGCCTCTGGCCACTGGTAAAAATCCATCAGCCAAGGCAGTAACAGACCTTTGAGGCTCACCAAGTTGTTGTAGGGTTTAGAATGTTAAAACAAGGAAAAGAATGCCATGATTGTTTTCTTTTTGAACTGCAATGTAATATTTCTTTTCAAAACGAATTTTGTTTTGTGTATAAATAAGAAATGTCTATGTTAAAAGATGAGTGTTTATGTTAAAACATCTCTGAACCAGATGTTCTAGGGAGGAACCAGAAACAGACTCAAGGGCGCCAGAAGGCTGCAACAATCCCTATTAAAATGTCAAAAAAGGGCAAATTAACTCTAAAAATAAGACAGGCATCTATCAATAAAAACAAGATAGCTGTGATCAAAACCAGCATGAAATATGAGATGAACAATTAAAAAAACCAAGCGCTCATCAAACAACAATTAATTACAGCATGATAATTCAAAACTCATTGGTCCCAATGAATAAAACTCACTATATAAACAGGGGCCTTGCCATAAAACTTTGGATTGGTCCTGCCAAGACTTCCCCGGAGCATCATGCTGCAGTCAACGGAACTCAGCTCCTTCCTACCAGTGATCAAACTATCTGGCTACTAGATTGAGCTGGACTCTGGAATGGTAACTATAACATCAACTGGCGGAACTTTTTGTGTGTGTGGTGTAATTAAATGCATATGCTAATTGCTGTATCTTCAATAAATGTGGCTTATTGCCTTTCCTCCTAAAAAGGATCCCATGTAATTCTTATGAGGATTAAACTCCTACTTTGTGGCATGATCCCTGGAAAGTTTCTTGGTTGTGCAGAGCAAAAAGGAACTGTCCTCTATCTCATCATGCACATGTTGCACTGGGTTTGTGGAGCAGGTGAGCTCCTCAGCAAGAGATGGGTACCTGAGAATTCTGAGATTGCAGTGTATCCCCCTCAGGTAGCCGTGTTCCACACCTGTCTCACCCCAGCATCTGCAGCAGGGTCCCACACTGAGAGCTGACACAGGGCTGTGCACTGTTCATAATACAGCTCTGTGCAATCCCAGGGGGGTTCGCTCAGCCTCTAGGGGAGAAGCAGCCTCTGGATGTAAACAGGCTGGAGACAAGTGTGTCTGCACTTCTGTGCTATTTATCTACATTCAAGCTCGAACAGCAATTAAGGGACTGTCATTAAGGGAGATGAGAACTCTTGGGCTTTGTGCTGTGTGAGACAGGAATTGGAATTGTTCTGTGCATTTGTGTATATTTAAAAATTATAGTTGATTAGGAAGAAAACTTGAAATAATGCCAAGATCTCTGTAGGGTTTGACACCCTGTAAATGCTCAGGATGGCTTGGGAAATAGCAGTCAGACAGTTCTGGAGACAGAAGATTGAGGAGAGATACGAGCACTCTTGTTAGGTATAAAGGGCTGTCACTAAGGAATCAGAGATTAATAATTGTGAACTCCAGGACTCCGTTTCCACTTCCACTCAGAAACTAACCAATGCACCACAGTCACCGGGGTCACTTTATTGGAACAGAGTGAGTAAAAGTGACACCAACAGAGTGTTCCTGTGCGTGCAGTGCAGCCCGGGGCCTGTCCTGGAGACAGAGGCCTCCCCCCACCCCAAAGCTGCTGTGCTACAGGCAGGATGGAGTCTGGATTAGTGTTTGCATTGGATTTTCTCTCTCTATATTGGTTCATTTTCTCCCAGTGTCTCCAATATAGAACTGAAATCTAATGTTCCAGGCTGAGTCAGACTTGTCAGGATGGTTCCATCACTGAACTCTCGGCCTTCTCCTCTGGCTAAATGGGGGTATTTCTCCTGTGAGGAGCAGTTGGGTTTTTAAGCACTGGAAGGAAACTGAGAGATTTCTCCTGTCTGGTCTCAACAGGGGTGAGGTGTCCACCTGTAGCAAGTTAATAACTGTCTGTAGCTGGCCAGCATGGCTTGACCTTTGTCTCTAGCTAAAGGTAAAGGGGAGGGTGGGCGCACTAGGCCTTGATTTGCCTGGATTATTGTGCTGATTATTTATTAGCATAATTTGTGTTGTGGAAGCCCCCAGAGGCCCAGCTCCAATTCAGGGCCCCTTTTTCTAGGCTGTTCGTAAACCCAGAAGGAGAAACAGCCCCTGCCCCTCTTATAAATCAAATCAAGACAAGACACAGCTACTGTGTGTAGCAAACCAGTAAGGGGGTAGGAATGGAGATGGGGGAGTAACAACACTACAAATGGGTAGTTCCATAGGCTGCAGGGTGGGTGTGAGACAGTGGAAATGCACAGCCCTGCCCTGTCCCCAGGGCCGACACTTCCATTTAGGCAACCTAGGTGGTCGCCTAAGGCACCAGGATTTGGAAGGGTGGCATTTTGCTGCCCGTGGCAGCAATTCTGCAGCGAGGGTCCTTCCACACTCCAGGTCTTCAGTGGCAATTCTGTGGCGGGTCCTTCACTCGCTCCGGGACCCACTGCTGAGGTGCCCCGAAGACCGAGAGCGCGGAAGGACCCCCCGGCCACAGAATTGCCACCGCCGACCAGGACCGCGGAAGGACCCCTGCCTAGGGTGCCAAAAACCCTGGCGCCGCTCTTGCCTGTCCTGGGCTTTTAAAAGCAGAGCTCATCTTCAGAGGATGGAGTCTGGGGCTGGCTTGAACGAGTCATCCTGGAGATGGAATACTGTGGGAGACCCTATAAAAATTAAAGTCCCATGATACACATGGAAGCTACCCTGCAAAAGCATCAATAACTGAATGCTCTGTAGCCCTATAAGGCAACAGTGCACATAGACAGCGATAAACAACAAAAAAATGCGGCACCTCCCCAGAAGAAGGATCAGAGGGGAGAGCTGATACAGAGACTGGACAAGTCAGGAGAAGCTGAGGCAGGAGAGAGGCACAAGGGCAGCAGAAGAGACTCTTGGGTTGTGGATCTATGGCTGAAACAGGGAGACAGACTCCAGATGCAAGAGAAGCCATGAGTTGCAGGAGAGACAAAGTTTGCTCCAGGGAGGTGTAGACAAAATAATGGCTATTGGAAAACATATAAAATTATGGGGTCTAAATTAACTGATACCAGTCATAAAAATCTTGGTGTCATTGTGGATAGTTTCTGAAAACATCCACTCAATGTGTAGCAGGGAATCAGATAGAAACAGAGAGAGAATAAGAGTGAAAATATCATATTGCCTCTATATAAATCTATGGTATGCCCACACCTAAAATACTTCGAGAAGATGTGATCACCCCATCTCAAAAAGATACACTGGAATGGAAACAATTATGAAAAAAGAGAACCAGAAAGATTAGGGGTATGGAACAGCTTCCATATGAGGATGAGTTAATAAAACTGGTTTTTTTCAACTTGGGAAAGAGATGACTAAGGTGGGGGGAGGGATATGACGGAGTTCTATAAAATCATGAATGGTGTGGAGAACGTAAATAAGGAAGTGTTGTTTACTCCTTCCCATAACACAAAAGCTAGGAGGTCACCCAACGGAATTAACTGGCAGTGGTTTAAAACACACAAAATGAAGTATTTCTTTACACAACACACATTCAATCTATGGTGCTCTTCACCAGAGGATGTTGTGCAGGCCAATGCTATTATGGCGTTAAAAAAGAAATATATACATTCATGGGGCATACATCCATCAATGACTATTAGCTAGGAAGGGTTAGGATGGCGTCTTTAGCCTCGGTTTGCTGCAAGTTGGGAAAGGGTTATGTGGAATGGATCACTTGATGATTTCCTATTCTGTTCATTCCCTCTGAAGCATTTGACATTGGCCATTGTTGGAAGACAGGATACTGGGCTAGATGGACCTTTGGAATGTCCCAGCATGGGCCATTCCTATGTCCACTGAGGTAGGAAATGGTGTGTAGATGTTGTCTTGTGTTTACCTGGATCTAGGTATCTCTTCTGCTGTCTAAAGTAGAGGAATTGTTTTACAAATCTGTGAATGGGGTTCCAGAGGGGCCCACTCTGAGATTGCTCAATTAGGGCAAACTGCAAAGAATGGGGCTTACCATCCACAAAATGAGTTGTTATTCTAATACGATACTTGGATTTGCCAAGACAGCAACAAAACAGCTTTCACAATGTTTTACTGCTTACACAGTAGCCAAAACACAGTTCACATACACCAACCTGGCCTTCTGTTTCCACCCAGACAGCCAAGCCTGGTATGATGATGATCATTGAAAATCTTGTTTATCATATAAAACGGTTCTAACAATGCCAAAGTATTGGAGAAATCACCTCCCAGGTGAACGAATATTTCAGATCTTACCCAAATACTCACTTACTCACTTAGAGCCAATTTTTATTAACTAAATAAAGATTTATTTTAAAAGAGAGAGTATTGGTTAAAAGATAATTATACACAGAAACATGATTAGACTTTTTAAGTCATTTTCATAGTAGAGATGGCTCGCTTCAGAATTGGATAGAGTTCTTTCAGAATTAATCACGACATTAGAGTCCAATATCGAAACGTTCACTATCAGGGCATTCCAGGGTGTAACTGGTGACCAGAGATCTGTGACTCAAGCTTCCTCTGATGAAGCTTAAGCAGATCTGAGATAAAAAGGATCGGGATTCAAGATCCCTTTATACAGTTTCTGGGCCACAGAGTCCTTGTGTGAATAATAGGCTTTTGAAGTAACCTTCTCTGATGTTATTAACATGAATTGCAACCAAGGTCCTATAGTTACACCAAATCTTGTACAAAGATGGTCAAGTAAGGTGTCTAGGAAAAGCTTATGATTCACGGGTTATACTTAGGTTATTGGTACGCACGTATCATTTTTATATGTGAATTTATGAGCATTGGCTCTATGCTTGTATTTGAAGTGTTTGCTGTGGGAAACACATAAGGGAGGTTTGTCCAACATATTATTGTGATAGGTTGGATAACAGCAAATCCCTCAAGATTGCCACTAGATATGCTGGAATACCATTGAGAACAACCCTCCCTGCTAGAAAAGTCTTCCCTCCACTCCAATCTTGCTGAGCTAGACACTCTAGTTAGCTCCAGCACCAACCAAGAGGTTGGGTCATGCCCCCACACCATCCCAGTTCACAAAAACTAAGATTCGCTGAGCCCAGACACTTCTCAGTTAACAGGGACTTTCCCCGCACCCAGTAGTCAGTCTTTGTGGGAGCCTAACTGCCAAATAAACTGGTTTTACTCTGTATAAAACTTGTACAGACAAAACTCATAAATTGTCTGCCCTCTCTAACACTGATAAATATATACAACTGTTTTCTCCCCCCGGTGTAAATCACTTGTTCTGTGTTAATTAATAAACAAAAGTGATTTTATTAAGTATAAAAAGTAGGATTTAAGTGGTTTCAAGTAATAACAGACAGAACCAAGTACATCACCAAGTAAAATAAAACAAAAACACACAAGTCTAACCCTAGTACATTAAGAAACTGAATAAAGTTAAGTCTCATGCTCAGAGATGTTCCAATAAGCTTCTTTCACAGACTAGACTCCTTCTTAGTCTTGGCTCAGTCCTTTCCCCTGGTATTGTTCTTGTTAGTTCCAGCTCAGGTGGTAACTAGGGAATTTCTCATTACTGCAGCCCATTTCTTTTTCCAACCTTTTTTATAGCTTTGGCATAAGGCAGGAATCCTTTGTCTGTGTCTGGGTTCCCCTACTTCATTCTAAATGGAAAAGCACCAGGTTAAAGCTGGATTCCAGTTTAGGTGACATTATCACATGGCCGGTGAGATTTCATTACCCACTCACTGGCACACACATATACAGGAAGTGTTACAAGTAAAGAGAGCCATTTACCACCAATTGTCCTGGTTAATGGGAGCCATCAAGATTCCAAACCACCATTAATGGTCCACGCTTTGCATAATTACCGTAGAACTTTCAGCTTTATATTTCATATTCCTAGTTTCAGATACAAGAGAAATACATTCATACAAAATAGAGTGAGCACAATCAGTAGATTATACACTTTGCAATGATACCTTATAAGAGACCTTTTGTTTTATAAACATATGGAGTGCAACGTCACAATTGTGAAGCGACTATTCAAGTAATTAGAAGTACTTGATTGACAATGGACCTTGGGAGACTCCAATCCACATCTGAGGAGCCTTTCTAGGAATGTTCAAGGTATCATGTGAGCAATGGCTGATTTACTTCTAAAGCACTGAGTCATGCATTGTCATGTGACTTGCCCATGTGACTCCAAACTCCATGTTGCTGCAGTGATTTTCCAAAGTAAGAACAAAGGGGTTCTTTCACATGGCAGGGGATATGCAAGGCCCTGGAAACCCCTCCATTTTGTCTTCAGTCCTGTTTCTAACCTCTGGAGGAACTTTTCTAGAAACTTAAGCTCTGAAGAAAGGACTGAACAACCCATCCAAATCTGTGGATGTACTCCAGACAGTTGATATGAGCCTGCAGTTTATTCCACCACTGCCATAAGCCTAACCAAGAACTTTTCAGTTGTTGTATGTATTTGATTCCATTTAACCAATTTTAACTCTCATCTATATTTTTTTCTTTTTTATGAATAAACCTTTAGATTTTAGGTTCTAGCGGATTGGCAACAGCGTGATTTATGAGTAAGATCTGATTTGTATATTGAGCTGGGTCTGGGGCTTGATCCTTTGGGATCAGGAGAACCTTTAATTGGGGACACTGGTTTTCATAACCATTTGTTCCTATAAAAAGTGTTATTGGTGGTGAAACAAGACAACTGGGGTATCTGAGGGAATTGCTTGTGTGACTTCTGCTTAGCCAATGGGGTGAAACCGAAGTCCTCTCTGTTTGGCTGCTTTGGTGCCTTAGTAGTGAAGGACATGCCCTCCCCCCCAGCCTTGGGCTGTGACTGCCCTGCTCTGAGCAATTTGTCCTGAATTGATACTCTCAATAGTCCCCCCCAAGAGCACCTCTTGTTACACCTTCAGTTTGCTAGACATCACTGGTAATTAACTACCTGGATTAACATAAGTTTATCACCCATTAAGCAGTTTGTAGAGAGTTTACCAGAAACTTTAAAGAGACAAATAGAAAATGATGTAATTGCACCCAAGTTCCATCTAATAATATTTCCTTTTCATCTCTGAATTAACCGAATCCAGCTCTAGACAGGAATCATTTGGTTACACTGTTAATCTCTAACAAGCTGTTGGTACTACAGTAACTAACTTCTTCCAATTATTTAACACTACAAGGCTACATTTCAAAGCTGTAGCCTATCTAGGATGGAAAGGCCTCCGTTACCATTTACATACTTTTCTAACCTGTCTCTAAAGGGTGAATCTGGCCGGAAAGTTGATTACTCTTTCTGGCCACGTGTCACACAACTCCTTTTGCAAGGCCATGTCACCCACAAAGGAGAAACTGGAACCAGTGTGTGCCCAACGGGAGCTCTGGGAAGGGTGGGCTGAAGAAATTGGAGATTCTAGGGGAGCCAAGGCAAAGCTAATCTCAGGGCCTTGGTGGTTGGCGGGCAGGTTTCTGCTCCCAGAGGGATGCACTAGAACGGAAGCTGCACTGCGAGAGTGGGCCTGGAAACCCAGAGTCAGAGGCAGGGCCCGAACAGTGCTGTGACTCAAAATCACAACAGTCTTGTTTGTGGGCCCCAAACATGCTCAGCTGGGGAGTGTCCAGCTTCAGAAGCTCACGCGCAGCTGTGACAGCAAACCTGGAGCAGCTACGCACATGTGGAAGGGGAGTGGACCTGGCCAGGGACGTGCCACAAGGTATTTTCTTCACCCAAATGTGGCTCTTCTGCCATCTGTATATCCCCAAGTGCTCTCGTTCCAGAACTGATCCATCTGGTCTTCCCTGAGGGAAATGTTCCTGGAACACACAGTGCCTGTTTGGGGCCATGGAGAGAGTTTGTGTCTCCCTTGGAAATTGCTCCCCAGAACGACAGAGACAGGGAGTCCCTGTTTCAGTGGGTTTTGTTCCATGTCTCTCTCTCTCTCTCGCCCCCCCCCCCACGGTGTATTAAAGTCCAGCTCTCTCTCTCCTTTGTAACTCAACCCCCTACACACACTTGCCTCCCTCTCTCTCACTGCTAAATCCCTGGCCATTACCAACTAGCAGCCTGCAGTTGTGGTAGCCTACAGTCTTGCCTACTTGTTTGCCTATATATCTTTTCTTATAAGTTTCTTATTTTCTTATGGGTTTGATTATTTCTTTTATTAATAAGTTGACAAATTAATATTAGAGTATATTTCACCTGTAACACAAGGGACCTGCAGGCCACATCCTGTATGTTGAGCTAAAGCAGGTAGCAGATATGAAAAGGTTTGGGGAAAAGTGCAGCCAGAACCTCCTGTTAAAGTTATGGAGAAGTTGGAATAGGGGCTGTAACTTTGCAGATTCTAGACAGGCATGTGCCAGGGCCTGTCCCATGCCACAAAATGGGCAGGCATCTGGAATAGGGGTGAACTCTGCTACATCCATGCCTGTGCTAGGTGGTACTAGGTCCCGCGACTTGGTATCAGGCTATCAGGAAGTGAAGCACGTGGAGTATGAGCATGTAAAGTTGTTCCCTTGGTGGAATTCAGAAACAAATTAGCTGCAGGGTACGCACCCAGCTCGGCTTATGAAAGGGAGGGGGCCAAAGGGACTCATGGGGCAGGAGCCCAATCAAAAAGTCCAGAGGTCTTGGGGTGAGGGGTGGCTTTGGAACACCCCTTTGTAGGACCCATTCAAGGGAAACCCGAGCATTAGGAAATAAGTTAGGCCCCTCCTCCTGGAGTATGTGCAGGGGAATCTGAAGGGTGAAGAGCCCCAGGTGAGCTGTGAGATAAATAAGCCATGATGGCCACTCCATGGAGGGCTGAGAACTGGGCTGGCTGAATGCGGGAGGAGCGAGCCCTGGCAAGATGGAAATAAAATGCATACAGGAGTGGCACAACTGATTAATGTCCACCTGGACATAAGTAAAGGTGAAATTGTCATCTGGGTGCTGGTTGTGTCAGAAATCCACCAGGGAGTGAAGATTGACAATCTCTCTGAGGATGCCTGCAGTGGCCTGGCTGCTCTCAATCCCTGAGTGATTCTGGTCCTCAACAATGGTATTAAAATCCCCACTCAGGACCAGGCATTAGTGAGGATCCCAGGTACCAAGGAAAGCAGAGGTTTGTTGATAGAAACACTCCCACTCCGGGTCTGCATTGGTGGTGACAGATTCAATGTTAGCCACTCCACACAGGCCTGGAGGTGAAGCAGGAAATTTGGTATGACCTTAGCAACTTCCAGCATCGCAGGCTGTAGACTGGGGGAGAACAGGGTGTCCACCCCAGCTGAATGAGCGCTGAGGTGTCTACAATATACCTGGTCTCCCCACTCTAGCCACGAACTAGTCTTGGTGGTTGGATCCATGTGGGTTTCTAGCAGGCAAATCACACAGAACCCTGCGTCACAAAGGAAGGAGAGCACCTGGAAACTGTGGAGACCAATTTAGAGCCTCTGGTGTTCAATGTTGAAAAGATGGTTGGCTTCATTCTGAGGACTGAGGAGGATCCTTGTGGGCAGGAGGATATCCAGCCGACCTTGCAACAATCTCTGACCAACCTGAAAAGCTTGTCACAGAATTTGCAAGCCCAGTGGTAGACCAGGATGTCCTGCCTTCTGGTTCCCCTCTGCTCCTCCAAAACAGTCCTTATGGCTCAGAGAATGAGATGGAAGTCTCCCCGACACTTCTGGGGGAGCTTCACCTTACCCTCGAAATCACAGGTGTCCACCAGAAAATGGTGAAGCTCATCCTGCAGTACAGTGGGGAACGGTGTCATGGATCTATGATGACTCTCTGGTTGGGCTCCCGTTACAACCTGTGGCCCACAGAGATGGGCAAAGAGAGCAGACCATTGGTGTGTTGACTATGTTGGTGGTGACGCACAACCCATCTGTATCTCCAGAAAGGGAAAGGGAGATGGAGGGAAGAGAAAAGCCCCTAAAGGATCAGGGAAGGGAGCCAAAAAAACCTCCTCCTGAGGTTTATCCAAGGTCAGGTGAAATAAACAACCCAGGAGTGGCAGCGGTATGGAAGATGGAGGGGACAGAAATAAGTAGGGCTCTACCAATTTCACAGCCATGAAAAACATGGCATGGACCAAGAAATCAGCTGTCCTTCGTGAAATCTGATCTCCTGTGCTGCTGAGATCCTGAGGCTCCTAGCCACTATTCTGTTGGTTGTGGGGAGGGATGGTAGTAGTTCTTCCCCTGTACAGCTGATCTTGGTGGGGAGATCAGACCCACCTTCAGCGGCAGCGCATAAATATGGGTGGTACATGCTTAATTGTGTTCTGCAACAGCCCAGAAGCTGAGCTCTAAACTTCTGTCCCTTCCTCTCCCCTATGTCCCCACAACTCCTGCCACAGTACCAAGAACCGAGCTCAGGGCTTCCTCCTGCAGTGGCTCCTGTTGGGTTGGGGGCTTTTTCTCCTCAGATCGTCTTTCCCCTGCTCCCCTCGCAACTTCTGCCTCCACTCGGTGGCTGCGGCTAGGGCTTGGGGGAGCCCGAACGGAGGGCTTCTTCTGCCGCTCCAACCGTGGCACTCTGGTCTGCTCACCTCCCCCAGTGGCTCCTACTGGGGTTGGAGGCTTGAACTCCTTCCAGCTGAAGCTGAGGCAGCCCAGGCTCAGGACTTTTTCCCTCTTCTGCTGAGCTGCTCCACAGGAATCACAGGCTGATTGCCATATTCTATTCATTCCCTATGAAGCACCTGGCACTGGGCACTGTCAGAAAACAGGATACTGGGCTACATGGGCCATCGGTTTTACCCGATATGGCCCTTCTGATCTTCTTATTTAGACCCCAGATATATCTGCCTTATCACAATATACCCCACCTCCCTCCCAGAGCTGAGATAGATCCTAGGAGTCTTGATGGGGTTTCTCTTACCACAGAGTTAGTAAGAAATTAAGAATAAACATTCAAATGTTAACACTCACCAGTGTCCTTAAATGACTTGCCACAGGATGTGGGAACACACTGGTTTTAGAGATGACTGGGTCGCAGCTTACAAGGGGATGGGAAGACAGGAGCAAGTGACAGGAGCAGGACCTTGGGGAGAAGACACACAGCGGGATCAAGACTTGACAGAAGAGATGAGGCAAGATTTTAATTCCAGGGATCCAGCTACCAGCAATTAGAGAGGTGGTAACTCAGTGTAGTGTGCATAGACTGATTCCCCAAGTCATCACATTGGCACAGCACAGGAAGCAGAGGACAGGGTTTAATCTCACTTTGACTGTCCAATAAGTGATTCAGGGAAGAGGCTCCAGCATCATGCACCAGCCAGCTCTGCACAGAGCTCAATCTGAGAGCCAGAGCACAAGGACGAAATATTTAGGTCCCTTTGTGAGCAAAGGGCTGGAGCAGCCTGCCCCGGATCTGTTTGGTCCTCACCCCATAAATGATGGGGTGTAGCACAGGGGGCACCAGCTGGTACACACTGGCAATGAGAACAAGGAAATGCAGTGCCACATTGTGACCTAACCAGAATATGACAGAGGACATGAAATCTGGGATGTACAAAGCTAAGATGGCACAAAGATGAGAGATGCAGGTCCTGAAAATTTTGAGCCGAGCATCTTTTGTGGGGAGGCGGAAGATGGCCTGGAGGATCTGAGTGTAGGACATGGCAATAAAAAACACCTCCATTCCACTCACAGAGAAAAGATCAAACAGTCCATAGTAACTACTGATGCTGATGTCAGCGCAGGCCAGCTTCACCACAGCTATATGCCCGCAATAGGAGTGGGGGATAATGTTGGTTCTGCAATATGGCCACCGCCTTGCTAGGAAGGGATAGGGTAATGTGAGTATGCCACAGCGCAGCACCACTGCCAGGCCTATCTTGGCCACAACAGAGTTTGTCAGGATGGTGGAATATCTCAGGGGATGGCAGATGGCGACAGAGCGATCGAAAGCCATGGCCACGAGGATCCCAGACTCCATCGCTGAGAAGCAGTGAAGGAAGTACATCTGGGTGAGACAGACACTGAAGCTGATCTCCGTGGAATTGAACCAGAAGATGCTCAGCATTTTGGGCAAGGTGGTTGTGGACATGACCAGGTCAGTGACGGCCGGCATGCAGAGGAAATAGAACATGGGCTCATGGAGGCTCGGCTCCCTCTTCACGATGAACAGGATGGTGAAGTTCCCCAGCACAGCTATGGCGTACATTGCACAGAAGGGGATGGCGATCCAGATATGGGCTCCCTCCAGGCCAGGAATGCCCAGCAGGATGAAGGTGGAGGGGTTGGTGAAGTCACTTGTGTTGAAATCTGACATGGAGTAGGGGAGAAGGTGTCCAGCTCTGAGTTTTAAGGGAGTCTTCTGCATGTACTATATGTTCCCCTGACTTTCTGTGTGTTCCCAGGGTATGGTGTGATGGTCACAATAGAAATGCCTGAATGGAGAGACAATATTAATATGAGACACTCTATGCACTAGTGGAGGCTGTTCTCCTGGGAGAAGCAGATTGACATACTGAAAAATGACATTTCCATTCTTCAGAGAAAATAGCTATGAATAATGACCCTACTAAATCCATTCTGTAGGGAGTTCCCCATTCATCCAGTTGCTCAAAATCTGAGAGTCGAAAAATACAGAACTTTTGCCAGGACATGTTCTGGGAGAAAACTCCCAACTAGAACATACCTCAGAGAAAAGAGCTAAGCCCCACTGATAGCACCTCAAGAGAAACAAATGCTCATTCGCAGTATTGGACAAAACAAAAGCAATTTTCAGATCCTTCAGATATGGGATGGAGAATATGTCCTGGCTATGTGTTCAGTGTTTGTCACCCAGGATATAGCATATATAAAGGGAGTTTCCAAGACAGGCTTTGAGAATGGGGGAGGCTGCTATATGCTATAAAACAACCACAACAAAAAAAACAACAAAAACCCTTTTACTTGTACTTATTGTGCTATTGCAATGTGATGAACTGGGGAATCAATCTGTGTACACTGCGCTGGGTGGCCACCTTTCTAATTGCTGGTAGATGGATCCCTGAAATTGCAATTTTTCCCATCTCTTCTGTCAAGCCTCA
Source organism: Chelonoidis abingdonii (assembly GCF_003597395.2). Classification (NCBI taxonomy): domain Eukaryota; kingdom Metazoa; phylum Chordata; order Testudines; family Testudinidae; genus Chelonoidis; species Chelonoidis abingdonii. Next base: position 372,018,330 of record NC_133769.1, on the reverse strand, counting down.
ATCCTGCTGTGTGTCTTCTCCCCAAGGCTCTGCCCCTGTCTCTTGCTTCTGTCTTCCCCTGCCCTTGTGAGGTGCGACCCAGTCATCTCTAAAACCAATATGTTCTCACAACTTGTGGCAAGTCATTTAAGGACACTGGTGAGTGTTAACATTTGAATGTTTATTCTTAATTTCTTACTAACTCTGTGGAGAGAGAAACCCCATCAAGACTCCTAGGATCTATCTCAGTTCTGGGAGGGGAATAGTGGGTTACAGGAGGAGGCAGATACATCTGGGGTCCAAATAAGAAGATCAGAATGGCCATTCCAGGTAAAACCAATGTAAAATATGGAAACTAGGTCAAATTACAAAGGTTGAATATGTGCAAACAGCACAGGAATGCAGGGGAAAGATTAGAAAGGCAAAAGCAGAAAATGAGCTCAAACCAACCACAGGAATAAAGGGAAAGAAGAAGACTTTGTCAATATATTAGGAAGAAGAGGAAGACCAAGGACAGGGCAGACCCACTGCTCAGTGAGGAGGAGGTAGAAATCGTAACAGTAAATTTGAAAATGGCAGAGATGCTTAATGACTTCTTTGTTTCGGTCTTCACTGAGAAGTCTGAAGGAATGTCTAACATAGTGAATGCTAATGGGAACGGGGCAGGTTTAGAAGATAAAATAAAAAAAGAGCAAGTTAAAAATCACTTAGAAAAGTTAGGTGCCTGCAAGTCACCAGGGCCTGATGAAATGCATCCTACAATACTCAACGAGTTAATAGAGGAGGTATCTGAGACTCTAGATATTATCTTTGGAAAATCATGGGAGACGGGAGAGATTCCAGAAGACTGGAAAAGGGCAAATATGGTGCCCGTCTATAAAAAGGGAAATAAAAACAACCCAGGAAACTACAGACGAGTTAGTTTAACTTCCTTGTATGGCAGGGAAGATAAGTAGGAGGAAATAATAAGGGAAATCACTCTGCAATACACTTATAAGGTGGTAAGGCTGATCAGGAATAGCCAGCATGGATTTGTAACAGAACAAATCATGTCAAACCAATCTGTATAGCTTTCCTTGATGGGGTAAACCGGAGTCTTTAGGGATAAGGCAGAAGTGGTTGGATGTGGTATACCTGACTTAGTAAGGGCATTTGATTAAATTGGTTCTCCATGATATTCCCTATCAATGAAACTAGGCAAGTACACTAGAATGGGACTACTATATAGGTGGTGCAATAACTGGCTGGATAACGTACTCCCCCAGAGAGTGGTTATTAATGGTTCCAATCCCTGCTAGAAATTGTTATAACAAGCGGGGTTTCTGACAGGGTTCTGTTTGGGGACCCGGCTTCTGTTTCAATAATCTTCATCCAAATGACTTAGTTATTGGCATATGAAAGTAACTCATTATTAAGTTTGCTGATGATACAAAACTGGAAAGGAATTGCAACTGCTTGCAGCGATAGGGTTCAAAATAAAATTGGCTGGACAAATTGGAGAAATGGTCTCAGTAAAACAGGGATGAAGTTTAACAAAGAAAAAATGCAAAGTAGCTCCCACTCAGTTAGGAAGGAACAGTCAGTTCCACATACAGAATGGGAGGAGTAAATCCGCAGAAAGGGATTCATGGGGTCATAGTGGACCACAAAGCTAAAATATGAGTCAACAGTGTGAACTGTTGCCCACCAAAAAAAGCAAACCAGGTTCTGGGATGCATTAAACAGGTGCTGTTGTGAGCAAAGACACGGGAAGTCATTCTTCCGCTCCTCTCTGTGGCCTGGTTAGGCTAGCTGAGGGTATTG
>NC_133769.1:372009474-372016245 GCF_003597395.2 Chelonoidis abingdonii | reverse complement strand
TTTTGGTCTCCTAGTTTCTATTAAGGATATAGCACATATAAAAGGGATTTCCAAGACAGGCTCTGAGAATGGGGGAGGCTGCCATATGCAAATATATAAAAAAGTCTGGGACTCTTGAGGTTACACAAGAGACAAAGAAGGGAGCATATGATATAGGAGAGGAAAATAAAAAATGAAACTGATTTTTATTCAAATAGCAAGTTCCCAACCAGTACTATCGATAGACACTTAGTGCTCCAAGAGGACTAATTCCCCAAAGGTGAGGAAAATTGTCATAACAACTGATTGATAGGAAAAATTTAGACAGAAAAATATGAATGGACATTGGTAATTCTTTGATAAGTTTATTAGATAGTGGAAAAACATTATTCCACAGTCAACAAAGTGAACAGCTTTGGATGTAAACCCGGTTCAGTGGCCAAGGGAAAGCAGCAGTTAGTGGGGGGAAGCGATATGGAACAAAGAGAAAAAGGGAAAATAGCCGAGAATAGAATTAGGGAGTCATGAAAATTGATAAGGGACGTTAAGACATCAGGGAACACTCCATATTTGGCAGGGCTATGGATCAAAAAAAGGAAGTTATTAAATATATTTACAACAAGAAAAATCCTAGAAAAGTGTTATGTCAGTTCCTGTATTAAATGTGAAGCATTAAAAATAAAAGGGAATGAGGTTTTTTTAATAAAATAATTGACAAGGTAAAGAAAAAATGGAAAAGCTGGTATAGAGTTAGTTAAAAAAATGTCCAGAAATATATTTATTGCCAGTCACCAACAAGGTTTACGCAAAACAGGTCTTGTCAAATAAACCTAATTTCATCCTTTTATGAGAGTTCACATTGGTTGATCAAGGGACCGGCGCAGACGTAACAAACCTTGATTTCTCAAAGGCATTTATTAGGGGAAAACATTGAGTTAAAAAAATAACATCATGTAATATCAGTTGAGGTCATTTAAAATGAACTGGAACTGGCTAACAGATGGCTCTCAGAAAGTGTTAGTCAATAGGTCTTCGTCAGTAAATAGGGCTGTTTGTAGTGGGGGTTCTGCAGGGATCAGTTCTAGGCCTGATGCTATTCACTATTTTCGTCAATGATCTGGAAGGAAATAGAAAATCACTGCAGATAAAATTTGTGGATGACCCAAAAATTATCAGAGCGGTTGCAATGATGAGACAAGGGCAAGCACACTGATTGATATGGAGCATTTGGAAAATGGGGCCCATGCAAAGAAAATATTTTAATATAATCAAATGCAAAATGATCGTCTAGGAACAGGTAATGCAGGCCCGACCCACAGACCACAGCACTGTTTTATGGAATGCAAGGATCCTGAAAAAGATTTAGGGGGCACTGTGGAAAACCAACTCATTGTGAGCTCCCAGTGCGATGCTGTACCATAAAGGGATGATGTGGTCCTCGGATGTATAAACAGGGGAATGGTGAGTTGGAGCAGGGGAAGGATTTTACCTCTGCATATGGTACTAGTGAAACAAACTGCATCCACTTCTGTTCCACATTTGAAAAAAGATGCTGAAAACTTGAAGAGGAGGCAGAAAAGAGACACAAAAATGATTGGAGGATAGAGAAAAAGTCAGACTGTTAGACTTGAGGATGTATATCTCTTTAAATTATGAAACAGAAGATCAAGCAGAGACTTTCATGGGGAGAAAATCATGGGTATTAATGGACTCTGTAATCTACCAGAGGAAGGCTGAGCAAGACCAAAAGGCTGGAAGCTGAAGACAGGTAAATTCCAGCTAGAAATTATGGTCAAATATTTAACACTGAAGTGATTAACCACTTGGACACACTGAGAAGGGATGCGTTGGATTCTCCAGTTCCCGGTGTTGGCAGATCCAGACTGGATGTTTTTCTGAAAGATCTGCTTGAAGGGTTGTTTGCACTTAAAATGCTACAGCAGTGCTGCCATAGTGCTTCAATATAGACACTACTTATACAGGTGGAAGGGTTCTTCCCTCAGCACAGGTAATCCCCGAGAGGTGGTAGCTAGGTTGATGGAAGAATTCATCTCATGCTACCTACACCAGGGCATAGATTATCCAACAAGTTCCTGGAATGTATTGGGAACATTTTTTTTTGTTCCAGAAGCAGGAGAAAACTTCTAGGGGAGAGGCTGTTCTAAACTTGATTTTGACAAAGAAGGAGGAACTGGTTGATAATTTGAAAGTGGAAGACAGTTTGGTGGAAAGTGGTCATGAAATGATGGAGTTCATGATTCTATGGAATAGTAGGAGGGAAAACAGCAAAATAAAGACAATGGGTTTCAAGTAGGCAGATTTTAGCAAACTCAGGGAGTTGGTAGGTAAGATTTCATGGGAAGCAAGTCTAAGGGGAAAAACATTTGTAGACAGCTGGCAGTTTTTCAAAGAGACATTATTAAAGGGAAAAGAACAAACTATCCGACTATGTAGGAATGATAGGAAATATGGCAAGAGACCACAATGGCTTAACCAGGAGATCTACAATGCTCTAAAAAGCAAAAAAGGATCTTACAATAAGTGGAAACAAATGACAAAGAGGGAAAACAGGAAAATAAAGGCAAAGGATTTCAAGAAGGCAGACTTTAATGAACTCAAGGAGTTGTTAGGCAAGATTCACGGGTAGCAAGGATAAGGGGAAAAACAATAGAAGACAGCGTGCAGTATGTATGTAGAGGCAAAAATAGAAAGATCAAGGCAGAAAATGAGATCAGACTAGCTGGGGACATAAACGGTAACAGGACAACTTTCTTTAGAAGCAAGTGGGAGACCAAGAGCAAGGTAGGCCTGTTACTAAATGAAGAGGGGAAACAATCACAGAAAATGTGGAAATGGCAGAGGTTCTTAATGACTTCTTTGTTTCGGTTTTCACCAAAAAGTTTGGTGGTGTTTGGACAACTAAGATAGAGAATGCCAGTGAACATGGAGTAGGTTCAGATGCCAAAAAAGGGAAAGAACAAGTTAAAAGTTACTTGGAAAAGACAGATGTCTTCAAGTCACCAGGGCCTAATGAATGCATCCTAGAATACTCTGCAGGAATTGACTGAGCAGATATCTGAGCCATTAGCAGTTCTCTTTGAAAAGTCATGGAAGACAGGGGAGATTCCGGAAGACTGGAAAAGAGCACATATAGTGCCTGTCTATAAAAAGGGAAATAAGGGCACTCCAGACAATTACAGAGCAGTCAGCGTAACTTCTCTACCAGATGACATAATGTAGCAAATAATTAAAGAATCAATTTGCAACCGTCTAGAAGATAATAAGGGGATAAGTGATAGTCAGCATGGATTTGTCAAGAACAAATCATTTCAGACAATCCGGACAGCTTTCTTTGACCGGCTAATAAGCCTTGTGGATAGGGGGAAGCAGTAGATGTATATTTTGACATTAGAAAGGCTTTTGATAGAGTCTCACATGACCTACACATTAAGGATCTGGGGAAATACAACCTAGATGGAGCTTCTATAAGGTGGGTGCATAAGTGACTGGAAAACTGGCCGCAGAGAGTAGTTATAAAGGGTTTACAGTGATGCTGGAAGGGCATAACAAGTACGGATCCACAGGGATCAACTATCGGTCCGGTTCTTTTCAAAGTCTTCATGAACAATTTAGATTATGGCATAGAGAGTAAACTTATTAAGTTTGCAGATGATCCCAAGCTGGGATAGGTTTCAAATCCTTTGTAGAATATGATGAAAATTCAAGTGATCTAGAAAAACTGGAGAAAAGGATGATTATGGGTCTTGAAAACATGACCTATGAGGGAAGACTGAAATAACTATGCTTGTTTACTCTGAAAAACAGAAGACTGAGGGGGGACATGATAGCAGTTTTCAAACATTTAAAAGGTTGTTACAAGGAGGGAGAAAAAATATTCTCCTTAACCTCTGATGATGGGTCAAGAAGCAATGTAATTAAATTGCAACCAGAGTGATTAATGTTTGACATTAGAAGAAACTTCCTAATTATCAGAGTCTTTAAGCACTGAATAAATTGTGAATGGTGGTTGTAGAATCTCCATCACTGGAGATTTTTAAAAGCAGGGTAGACAAACACCTGTCAGGGATGTTACAGGTGGTGCTGGTCCTACCAGTTCTATGATTCTATGATATAGTTACATCTCTCTGGGGTGTGGAACTTTTTCCTGTTTAAAAATAGGCAAATGCAATGTAAGTTTATATTAGCAGAAATATAAAATGCAAATCAAGGTGTGTGATAGTATGCCTCTAAACGGTGCGGTCTAAGTTGGAGTAATGTGTCCAATTTTGCTCACCAAAGTATAGAAAGGATGTAGAGAATCTGGAAAAGATCCATAGGCAAGTGACAAATGTTATCCAAGGGATGGAATGCAACCCATATGAGCAAGCTGAAGGCAACAGTAGGTTTATTTGTAAAAGAGGAAATTAATGGGGGACATGAGGAAATTAATGGGGGACAAATAATGGGGATTTATTTGTAAAAGAGGAAATTAATGGGGGACATGCAATTCAAATACCTGAATGGTTGCCATAGAAAGGTGGAGGAAAGTTATTCTGTCTTACTAGAGGGGGCAGGACAAGATGCAATGGGTTCAAATTCCAGCCTAGCAGATTTAAATTAAATTTCAGGAAAATCTTCCTAACTTTAAGTACAAGAGGCCAATGGAACAGACTCCAAGGGAAGTCATGGATGCTCCATCTGTGGAGGTTTTCCAAAGACGTGTGAATAGCCATCAGTCATAGAAGATAAAGACAAAAAAAAAAGACTTTGTCTTCCCCTATATCTCTTTGGCACTATCATTCTATGATGTAAAATCCTAGCGTAGACCCGGCCTTAGTGACACACACGTCTTTTGGCTCAATCCAGAGGTAACTGAGTGAAATTTAATGGGCCTGTGTTTTACAGGAGATTAGACTGGATGATCAAATGGTTCCTTCTAACCTTAAACCCTATGGATCTATTGATAAAGAAAGTAGATCAGGCATTTATATTTAATGTGTCTCATATCATTAACAAGGGAACATTTAGTTAAATCGAAAGTCTGAACGTATAACATTGAGAAAAGATAATTTTCACCATAATTCCTATTTGGCCTGTAGAAATTCTTGTTACCCATGTTAGTGGAGCAAAGAGCATAGAAGAATGGGATTCACAAATGGATTGGCCTTTGTAGGTGGTGCTGGTGGCATCTCCTGTAGTTAAGGCTGTCTGACACCTTCCATTAGAAGACCTCATTTTCAGTTTCTTATAAATTGCCAAATTTTACATGTTTGGACTGAAATTTATCATGCTGGGGGTCTGCGTCGAGAAGAATTTTTTTTTGAAAGTTTCAGGCATAACAGTTCGGTCGATTTCTCGAATGAAGATAGGAGAAAGTATGTGTTACCCATGTTGAAAAATTCTCATTATTAATCTAGTGAGGAACAGTAGCACCTACATGCTTTGCAGCAGATAAAAGTCAGGTAGAAGCCCCTGTCCCCCTGCCCCATTAACAGACAGAGCCCTGAAATGCAAGAGGAGGGGGTGACAGTGTCTGTGCATTAATGCACAGTTGTCTCTTGACAGCTGTACTCAGTTCTTGCTCTAAGGGGAGTTTTGCCTTACTAGGGCCTGACCAAAGTACGGGGCATGGTCTCAGAAGGATTCGCTGTGCCACTGAAATGCACCACCTTGGGGCTGGAGGCCATCAGGCAGGATGCGCAGGGGTGCACAGAAATCAGTGACATTTTGCCCAGTGATTCTTTAGCAAATTCATTGCTTATGGCAAGGGCTATGGGATGTTCCATAGTTGTACAGAGCGGAAAGGACCACACACTTACTCTCTATCCCTCCACACCCACGTTGCACAGGGTTTGCCTATTCGGTGAGCTCCTCAGCAAGTGATGGGTACCTGTGAATTCTGAGACCGAAGTGTCCTCCGTTGGAATCCACCTCAGCTATCCGTGACCCACACCTCTCTCAACTGAGCATCTTCAGCAACATCCCATGGCAAGAGCTGACACAGGGATCTAATATAGCTCTGTGTAATCCCAGTGGGGTTCGCTCAGCCTCTAGAGGAGAAGGGAGCATCTGAAGCCTGTCTCCACTTCTCTGCTAATTATCCAGCTTTAGGAGTAAACACTAATTAAGAAATTAAGGAACCTTCCCAAAGGGAGATGAGATCTCTTTGGCTCTGTGCTGAGTCACAGAGGAATTAACTGCTTTGTGTATTTGTGTATATTTATAAATTGTAGTTGATTACAAAGAAAATAAGGGATAATTCCTAGATGTCCATAAGTTCTGGTACCCTGTAAAAGCCAGGATAGCCGATAAATAGGAGAGCGACTGATCTGGAGAAAGACGACTGCATTAATTAGCATTATATGTATTAATTAATGAATAAATAGTAATTGGGCAACAGAATGGCAAATGAAATTTAATGTGACTAAATGTAAACTAATGCACATTGGAAAAAATAACCCCAACTATACCACAATATGACGGGGGCTAATTTAGCTACAACTAATAAGGAAGCACTCTTGGAATCATCTTGGATCATTCTCTGAAGATGTTCACACAGTGTGCTGCGGTGGCCAAAAAAGCAAACAGGATGTTAGGAATCATTAAAAAGGGGACAGAGAATAAGACGGAGAATATCTTATTGCTCTTATATAAATTCATGGTACGCCCACATCTCGAATACTGTGTACAGATGTGGTCTCCTCATCTCAAAAAAGATATACTGGCACTAGAAAAGGTTCAGAGAAGGACAACTAAAATGATTAGGGGTTTGGAATGGGTCCCATATGAGGA
>NC_133769.1:371995728-372009374 GCF_003597395.2 Chelonoidis abingdonii | reverse complement strand
ATTATTAATCAATCCTTGACTTTGGAGTGATTATATTATTGTCAGCAATATTATATCACTGAGTTAGTTTGCTCTTTATGTCAGTCTCAGGCTCTTCAAATTTATGGCAAAGTGTGAAATAATTGCTCCATCTGCCTCGCGCTGAGCTCGTCTGTCTCCAAATCACGATCCCTTACAGGCAAGCACTGCTGTCACCGCTGAAGATGAGCACCAAGTAATTCTCCCGAATGGCCGCTCTATTCCTACGGGAGAGAACTCTCCTACAGATTCACTAAACCACCAGAAGCTTTTCTTTGCGCACTAGCGCTCACCACACTGGTGCTTTATTATTGACTTTTTTTACTCCTGGACGCGATGATTCCTTATTAGATAATCATAATTCTAGTGGTAGACAACAGTACCTGGACATTGCATGCTAGTAAAGGACCCAACCTGCCTCAGTCGGAAAGAGATTTTCAAGAAGATATTACAAATTCTGCAGGTCTCTCTCACCACCACCAACTTGAATGATCTATCTCAAGACTCTGTGCTGGATCCCTTCTCCAGAGGCCAGTGCACTGCCTGAAGTTCAGCTCCGCGGGGGGTTCGTATCCATCTCTCTGATAGCATCCTGTTACATTCACGACAGCCTTGTTTTATCTCTGTCCTCTCCATCCCGTCTCCCCTCTGGTACCAGGGGTTTGAGGAATTTAATAGAAGAGGCAGACCCCAGTCTCCAACTTTAAAGACAGGGAGGTGTGATTAGATCATAAGCACAAAGCACACAATAGCTAATGAGGCCATGTGCTCCAGTTGTGGTTCTGCGTGGTTGCAAGACCATCACTCCAATGGTCATTCTCTTTAGCCCCATCTAAGTCCCCCCGAAATATGGGTGCTCTGCTAGCTTAAAGCCAGGAATACTCTCAGCCAGGGCAGGGCTGTGCATTTCAAGTCCACACCCAGCAGTCTATGTAACATCCCATGATCGTAAGAAGCTCTTATCCCCCACATCCCCACCTTGCCCCCTTTTCTGGTTGTGTAGACACAGAGAGCTGTATCTTAGATTAATTTGAATTGATGGTACTCCTTGGGAGCCAGGTATTCTACCTTCTTGCGTTTTGCGCAAAAAGCCAGCAGCAAGAGGCCCTGATTGAGAGTCGGGGCGAGCAATAAATACACTGATGGATGTAGGAGTGGAGGAAACTGACGCTGTAATGTTGGTGTAGAGTTGTCATACTACTTAGCTGTATTGCATTGAGTGATGTGGGATATCCCAGCGGGTGAACTATCGTGGGGATGATACATGGTGCGTATCCTGACCCAGGAGAGGGTTGGCCAGGTGAACCTTCTTGCCTAGCTAACTGGACCAAAGGCTGGTAGGAGAGCCAGGGGGTGGTGTTGGCGGGAACTGCTGGAGGAGTTTCCCAAGTATTGGAGCATAGTCTCTGGTGAAGGAGGGAACTGGGCGTCTAGCTGCCGCTTCCTACACTCAACATGGGGAGCCTGACTGAGGGGGTCCTAAGTGTTTCTAGTACTTACAGCAACTCTCTGGGGCTTGGGCAGCTGGCTACTGTATGCTAATAAAACCCTCTGTTTTACTGGCCTGGCTGAGTACAGTAACTTCGCCTAGGAGGTTACAGGGGTGCACAATTAACTCACGACCAACTCTTACATAGAATATAAATTAATAATCCACGGAAATCTCATAGTACCTGCTTTGAGTCTGTTGTTATGCTTATAATACTATAACTATAACTTGATGAGTTTAATTCTTAAACCTGCTTCATTGCTTGTACTTAGAAGCGATGTGGGGTTTTTCTTTTGTCTGTTTGTTTTGTTTGTTTTGAGGACGAAGTGTTTTGTGGGTATCTACAGACTCTGGGAACCGAGACGTGTGCACTATCTTCCACCAAAGGCAGTGAAGGGGAGCAGATTGGTGAAGGGGTTTTCAGGTCCTTTCGAGGATCCCGTGGGCAGGGCAAATTGGTATATATTTCCGTGGTTTCAGCTCACGATAAGCGGGCCAGTTTGGACTGTGCGACAATTGATGTTGGGGCTTCATTGCTGGTCCCATGAGTGGCTTAGCTACAGCTACTCAGTAACTCGGACAGTGTGATGGCTTATCTTAACGCTGTGGTCGGTCGCTGGTCGATAACGGAGACCTGGTGCGTCACATCCCTGTCGTCACAGAACGCAGGCGGATAAGGCCAACGATGCCAAACTAGTTAGAGGACACGGCAGTGTCTTTCCAAAAGTTCTAGCACTTCACCCAAGGGCACTCCACCTGAACACAACTCCACAGCAAGCGCCGCACATCATGCTGGGTCCTTCTGCTTCGCAACTAGCATGGCAGCTCCTGATGCCATGACGAAGGATAGCTACTGTGTGAAGAGATGGCCCAGTTAATTGATTCAATGCCCTCCTCAGTGCCTGTAGTGAACTGGACATGCTAGATCCTAAGAAGGCCCCGCTCCCGGCTTTCTCTCCAGGGCAGGCACATGCTAAATAGTGATGGGATATATGGAAAATTGTTATCATATCAAGTTCTCCCAACTGCAAGGATCACACACACTACCGTCCAGGTCAATGAACATTGTCAGATCTTTACCCAAATGGCCTTGAAGCCAATTCTTACATCTGCTACTAACTCAAGATTTAGATAAAGAGAGATGCAGTATTGAAGGTAAAGATCAATGATACGGACAGACATAATAGGATATTCTTAGGTCATTTTCTAATGTAGAGGATGGTGAGCTTTGTCGCAAAACTCTTGTGGCTCAAGCCTTCTGATGATATCTTAAGTACATTTGAGATGACAGTTAGGCGCCCAAGGCATATCCTCTTATAGATCAGGCGCTGATCGGCTATGATAGCAGCCAATCGATGACAGCACAGCGTAAGACATCTGATTTTGTATCATGGTGATATGTGTACAAGATATAAGTAAATGGACAGGTGCGAATTAGAGAAGTAATTTCTAATTCTGTATCAACTATCACGGTCATTTCAACAACACTCTAGTGCCATTCTACCATGAGGCGGATTGTTCCGATATTTATAAGCGAATTGCCCCCTCATATCCCACGTCGTATCACTTCTCTAATATGTTTTTTAAAAGCTTGCAATTTGCGGTAAATTACGCCTGATAGTTGCATTAACTAATCTACCCTAGTGTCACCCTTGGATTAGCTATGAATTGATGTAGTGAAACCACTTCTGATCAGTTCTTATGTCTTTGAACTATTCTCGTACTCTTGTGCAAACATGCGTGTACTCAAGGCAAGAAGGCTGGAGCAATATGATGAAGGGGCTGATTGAGAGGGCTGGGTAAGTGCTTTTGAGATGACACATTTTCTTTTGTTCGTGGGTTCCAACTACCGCGTTCATATCAAATTGGGCGCAGACACAACGAGATCAAGGAGCGAGGATATTTGATGAGCGAGTCCCAGAACTACCGCTCTTTAGCTGTGTCATGCTTTGGCAGTATAATTCTGTGCACACGATCATCATGACAAGCGTGAAAGACCACAAATTCTCTGAGTTCAGCATACCTCTGATATGCTCACTACTAAGTCCAAGACTCCCCGTGGACCACCTAACTGATTCGTGGTCGCACACGGCACGGACTGGCAGGCGTATGGACATAAACCATATAGATAAGCAACCTCAAGCGACTGTTGGAGAAAAACATAGGTTCTCACGCTTTGATTCGTTTGGGTGGTCAGCAAAATCAGAATACTTTACTATTTTCTCCGCAATTGCAATAGAGGAGGGGTGGCCCTATGGAACTCAGGGTGCGCCCATGTCTCAGACAGGTTCAGCTTCCAAACAGGTAGCAATTAACGAGCAGCATTTGCTCCTTTCTTAGCTAGACATAACAAGCATAATACAAGACCCATAATGACAAACAGCTGCATTTTGTTTATACTAGGCCAATCTGCTTTTTTATTTTCCTCAACTTCATGGAGGCGCAGTTCTACGTATTGAGTTATTCAAGTGAGTCGTGATATACTTCTACACATGTTCTTTCTCAACTCGCCTCACACTATCCTCGCTTCTACGAAGGTCCTACATCATTAGGTTACAGCTGGCCTAACTCTTGCTAACAGAACTGGACATGCATTAAGTCCCTACAAATCCTTGTCAATTTCTTTCCCTTACTGCCCATGAGACCTTCACGCCCTTCCACAGAGCTCTACATCCTAGGCAACGCTCTAGTTTTAACGGAGGATACATATCCTCTGGTGTTTTGCCATTGAGATTGTTGATGAGTAACTGACGGAATGAATGGCTTCCCGGAGTACTGAGAGGAAAACTATCTGTTGATCCATATAACGCGTGTGAAGGGCTATGTTCTGCCCAACCAGAAGTGCAGGTGACATTTGCTGGGATACGACGAGCAAAGTGAGAGGGACATTTTCAGGGAGTAATGAATTTACAGTAGTGTGATGGGTATGCGGGAAAACACTCTGTCATTTCTCGCTTAGCTCCTAACTCGACTCTGCGGTTTTCTCGCCTGTAGTGAGACCAGAAGCTATTCATTTTGGAGATAATTCAACTCACAGGTTAACATACTTTCAGCACATCTGTCATGTAGTTTATGTGACGGTGCCAAAGAGAAAGAATGAATTTGCTTCATGACATTATCTCTATTTTATATGATGACATACTGTTGTATCTGAAGTTATTTAATAGTTGAATATTAACCTATACTTCGAAATGTGTTTCTCCTAGTGCAAACTACACTAGGCGTTTAAACGTCTAACCTAGCCCAGAATTGTGAAGGACTAATCATAGTGAATTGTCAAAGGACAGCACAATCGGCCAAGGCAGAGAGCTTACCCTGCTTAAATGGACTTAGTTCTTGCTTGACTTTTCTAGCCAGAAATACAGAGGGATAAATGGCCATACTAGTGATTGTCATTGAAGCATGCAGAGCAATGTTGACTCAGTCATGTGTACATTTGACTCATCGTTGTGTCTCGAACTTTTCCACTAGCCTCGACTGTTCCTCCGTCATCGAACGGAGAGATTAAAAGACTGGGATTGTCAGCATTCAGAAAGAGAGATGACTAAGGCGCAAGATAACGACCAGGGTTTATAATATCGTGACTGGGTTGTAGAGAAAGGAAATGTACTCCTTCTCATAAACAAGAACTCCACCGCACGGGGACACCCATGGTATGCCCACACGCTAAAATACGTGTCCTGTAGATCTGATATCACATCTCAAAAAGAATATTACTTCGGCATTGAAAATATTGATGCAAAAAATCGCAGACCAATTATTAGGGCGGTACTGGATCAGCTTCCATATCGCAGTGAGAGATTTAATAGAAAGGGCTGCGTTTTCCAAACTTGGGAAACAGAGATGGACTAACGGGGGAGGGGAGTGAGAGATGTCCAATAATAACCATGAATGGTGTGGAAAATGTTAAATCAAAGGGAGTGTTATTTACTTCCTTCTCATCACACAAGTAAATTAAGGGTTCACACAAATTCACCCAAAGAAATTAATTGGCAGTGGTTTAAAAGAAACAAAAGGAAGTATTTCTTCACACAACACACAGTCAACCTGTGAAGCTCTTTGCCATAAGGTGTTGTGAAGGCCAAGACTATTACAGTTTTCAAAAATAACTAAATGAATTCACAGAGAATAGGTCCATCAATGATTATTAGCCAGGATGGGCAGGGATGATGTCGCTCACTTCTGTTTCCTGGAAGCTGGGAAAGGGTGATGGAAAACAGATCACTTGATAAGTAACTGTTCTGTTCACTCTCTCTGAAGGATCTGAAATTAGCCACTGTTGGAAGACAGGATATGGGGCTAGATGGACCTGATGTCTAAAGTAGAGGAATTGTTTTAGAAAGCTGTGAATGGGGTTCCACGGGAGCCCACTCTGAGATTGCTCAATTAGGGCAAACTGTAAATAAAATAAAGGGGCTGACAATTCCCAAAACAGCTTCCACACAGACAACCAAGTCAAGTATGATGATGATTATTGAAAATCTTGTTCATCATATAATAAAGTTCTACCAATACCAAAGGATTGTACACAGCACCTCCCAGGTGAATGAACATGTCGGTTATTACCCAAATACTCACTTAGAGCCAATTCTTATTAACTAAACAAAGATTTATTAAAAAAGAGAGTACTTTTATTACATTATTTATTAAAGATTTATTAAAAAAGATAATTAGACACAGTGACATGATAAAGAGTTTTTAAGTCAGTTTCATAGTAGAGATGGCTGATTTCAAAATTCCACAGAGTTCTTTCAGAATTAGTCAAAAGATTATAGTCCAATGTAGAAATATTCATTATCAGGATGGTCCAGGGTATAACTGGGGACCAGAATCTTGTGACTCAAGCTTCCCCTGATGATGTTTCAGCAGATATGAGATCAAAAGAATCAGGTTCCAAGAGCCCTTTTTACAGATCATGGGCAGCACAACAGTCCTTGGGTGAACAATAGGCCTCCTTTGAAGTAATCTTCTGTTTCCTAAACATCAGTGATAATTAACTACCTGGATTAAAATAAGGTTATTATCCATTAAAAAGTTAAAGAGAGTTTACCAGAAACTCTAAAGAGACATAATGAAAATGATATTATGGAACCCAAGTTCCACATAATAATATTTCCTTTTCATATCAGAATTAACGGAATAAAGCTCTAGACAGGAATCATTCGGTTACACTGCTAACCTCTAACAATCTGTCAGTAAATAGGGACTACTAGAATCACTAACATCTTCGAGTTCTTTAATAATACAAGTCTACATATCAAAGCTCTAGCCTATCTAAGATGGAATGGCCTGAATTACCATTTACATATTTTTCTAACCTGACTCTCAAGGTTGAATCTGGGTCATCAATAGCCGCAAGTTGCTTAAACTCGTTTCTGGCCATGTAATCACACACCACTTTTGCAAAGGGCCGAGGCTTTGGTTAGGACCAAGGGATGACCAATAAGGAGAAACTAGAACCTAGCGGTGCCCAAGAGAGAGCTCTGGGAAAGGATGGGCTGAAGCAATTGAGAGTCTGAGGCGGAGCCGGAAGGGCCAAAGTTTCACGGGCTCTGGTGCTGCGGGCAGGTTTAGGCTCCCAAGGGAGGCACATGACTGCAGACGACATGGGCCTGGAAACCCAGAGCCGAGAGGCAGGGCCGAAGCAGTGCTGTGACTACACAATCACAAGCGGCTTTGTTTCATGGGCCCAAATCATGATCGGCGGAGTGTCCCAGCTTCAGAAGCTCAGTGCGCAGGCTGTGACAGCAAACCTGGAGCAGCTACTCAGATGTGGAAGGGGAGTGGGGCCGGCCATGAGGTGCCACAAATATTTTCTTCACCAGAAGCGTGGCTCCTCTGTTATCTGTCTTATCCCAATTACTTTCGTATCCAGAACTAATCCAGCGGACTTTCCTAAGGAAATGTTCTGGAACACGCAGGGCTTGGGCGTTTGGGTGCAGGGGAGAGTAATGTCCCGTGGAAAGTGCTCCCAGAAGGACAGAGACCAGGGAGTTCTGGGGGTTCTAGAGGTTCATCTCCCCTCGCCCCGGTTGCATTAGTCCAACTCTCTCTTGCGTTTGTAACTCACCCCCAACAATGACGTGTGTCCCTTTCTCTTCACTTCTAAGAACTCTGGCCTACCACTAGGAGCTGGCCAGCGTGGTACCCTATAGTCTAGCCTAGCTTGGCTGACTGTGTATCTTTTCTTTATAAGTTCTTATTTTCTTCTGGGTTGATATTTGTTTTATTAACAAAGTATTACAGTATTTATATTAAGATATTATTCAGTTAAATAACAAAGGGACCCTGAAGATCCACATCTTAATGTTTGAGCTAAGGAGTAGCAGATATGAAAATGTTGATGGGGAAAAGTGGAGACACAGAGACCTACCTCTTGAAAGTGTGTGGAGGAGCTGGAAAAGGGGCTGCAAACCTTGCGCATTCTAGATAGTGTTTGTCTGCCAGGGATTGCCTCATCCGAAAAATGGGGCAGGGCATCTGGAAATGGGGGTGCATTGTGCCACTAAAGGCCATGTTCTCATCAGGAAGCGCACGCAAGCCCGCTGGGCAAATGGGGCCAGGATGGAATACGGTCTGGCCCACGGGCTCCTCACCTTCCGAGGGGGACCAGGTCCGCGAGTGGTCTCAAGGGATGCCTGCGAAGTAGTGAAAGCATGTAGATCGTGACCTGTAACAGTTTTCCATGGTGGAATTCAGAAATGAACTCGAATGCAGGGTGTGGCAGCCTGCATAAGGTATGAAAAGGACGGGTGGCGGGGAACTCATGGGGCAGGAGCACAATCAACGAATCTCAAGAGGTCCTGGGAGGAGGGGTGGATGGAAGCACCCTCTTGAGACTCCTTCAGGAAAATCCCATGGAGGTCAACAAGATGGGCCCCACCTCCCGAGCATGCACGATGGGTTTCTGAAGTGTGACGAGCCAGGTGAGCTCCCGAGATGAAAGAGGCCATATGGTCACTAAAAATGGTGGCTGGGAACTGGGTCAGCGAATGTGGAGGAATGGCGCCAGGCAAGGTGGAAACAAAATAGATACATGAGTACAACCAGGATTGCAGCAACTAATCAATCTTCCCACCGGAATACAGGTAAATGGTGGAATTTCATCGGCGTGTTGGTTGTAGCCGGACGTCTACCAATGGAAGTGACGATGATCGAATCCTCTGAGGATGCCGCAGTGGCTGGCTGCCTCAGTCCTGAGTGGAGTCTGTCTCAAACACGGTAATTAAAATCCTCACTCAGTGACAGGCGCAGCACTAGTCAGCATACTCACAAGGGCAGAGGTACGGCAGACAGCTGTTGACAGAGAAATGTACCAAACTCCGAGTCGCATAGGGGGAAGGACATTGGAACAGATCACTGTCCAGCTTCCAACACAGGCCTGGAGGGCAGCGCGAACCTGGGACAACTCAAGAAACTCCCAGGCAATCTCAGGCTGTAGGTTGGGGGAGAACAAGGGCGGCCACAACCAGCCGAGAATCAGTGCTGAGTGTCTAAAAATAGCCATCCCCCAAACTCCAGACACTAGCTTTAGGGAGGAGCGAATAGCTCAGTGGTTTGAGCCAGTGGCCTGCTAAACCAGGGTTAGAAGCTCAATGTCTGAGAGGGCCCACTTAAGGTCTGGAGGGAGAAATGCAGTAACTTGTCCTGCGCTGGAAAGGTAGGCTGGACTCAATGACCCTTACGGGTCATTTTCAGTTTCGAGGCAGGATGCAACATTGCATCTTTTCTTAAGCTAGTCTGGCGCTGGACCATCTGGGTTCCTGCAGTACAAAACACAAGAGTACCCTACAAGCACAATAGCACTGAACAATCTCTCTGGAGATCCACCTAGAGGGGGGGTCTTGGTGTTCATGGGTTTTGAAAAGATGGTTAGCTTCATTCTGAGGGCTGAGGAGGATCCCTCACAGGAAAGATGATCCATCCGGCCTTGAAACAATCGCTGACAACCTGAAAGGCTTGTCACAGAAGTTGTGGGCCCACAGGTATGAGACAGGATGTCCTAACTCTGTTGTCCCTCTACTCCTCCACAAACATCTCTCATGGCCAAGAGGACAAGGGTAGAAGTTCCCAGTGCTGGAGAGGGAGCTTCACCTTACCCTTGAAACCATGTGTTCCACCAGAAAAAAGTGAAGCTCACCGCGGCAGAGTGGGGGACTTTTGGTAGTGGATCCATGAGATCCTCTAGGCTGGGCCCAAGTTACGATCCTGTGGCCCATGGAGATGGGCAAAGAGGGAGAAGACCACTGGGTGCTGTGACTGTACCCATGGTGCTGTGGCAACCCGTCTCTATCTCAGAGAGAGAGGTATGTGGAGAAAAGAGAACAGCCTCTAAAGGGTCAGGGATAGGACATAAAAAAACACCTCCTGAGGTTCTTCCAAGACTAGGGGAAATCATGGAATATCAAGGGTTGGAAGGGACTTCAAGAGGTCATCTAGTCTAACCCCTGCTCAAAGCAGACCAATTCCCAAATTGGTCCCTCAAGAATAAACTCACAACCCTGGGCTTAGCAGGCTAATGCTTAACCACTCAGCTATCCCTCCCTACAGAGACAACACTGGGTGGCAGTGGTATGGAAGATGGAGGGGACAAAAATGAGTAGGGCTTTCTGTCTCCTCTCTGCTCCCAGGATCACAGGCTGTTGCCATGTTCTGTTCATTCCTCTGAAGCACCTGGCACTAGGGCAGTGTCAGAAGACAGGCTACTGGGCTACATGGACCATTGGTTTTACCCGGAACGGCCATTCTGATCTTCTCATTTAGACCCCAGATGTATTTGCCTCCTGCTGCAACCCACTATACCCCACGCCCCTCCCAGAGCCGCAATAGATCCAGGAGTCCTGATGGGGTCTCTCTCCACAGAGTTAGTAACAGTTAAAAATAAATGTTAAATTTTAACACTAACCAGTGGTCCCTTAAGTGACTTGCCATAAGAATGATAACATATTGCTTTGATTGTGTGGCAGCTCCCAAGGGGAGGGGAAGACAGGATCAAGCGACGGGACAGGGCCCTTAGGGGAGAAGACACACAGCAGGGTCGAGGGATGGCAGAAGAGATGGGCAAGATTGTAATTTCAGGGATGCAGCTACCAGCAATTAGAAAGGTGGTAACTCCCCAGGTCATCACAGTGACACAGAAGTCATTACACCACACGCAAGGACAGGACGGGTTTAATGTCTCTGTCTGTCCAGTAAGTGATTCAAGGCGACAGGCCTCAGCGCCACGCACCAGACACCTCTGCACGGAGCTCATCTGAAGAGGCCAGAGCACAAGTAGGAAACAGTTTAGGTCTCCTTATGAGTAAAGAGCTGGAGCAGCCTGCCCGGATCTGTTTGGTCTCAGCCCATAAATGATGGGGTGTAGACATGGGGGGCACCAGCAAGTAAACACTGGCAAACAGAACGCGTAATGCAGTGGCACATTGTGGCCAAACGTTTGTGAGAGAGGAAAAGAATCTGGGGTGTACAAAGCTAAGATGGCACAAAAAACAAAGATGAGAGATGCAGGTCCAAAGTTTTGAGCTGGGCATCCTTCGTGGGAGGTGGAGATGGCCCGGAGGATCTGAGTATAGGACACGAACAATAAAAACATATCATCCGATCACAGAGCAAAGATTAAACAGGCCATAGTAACTACTGATGCTGATGTCAGCGCAGGCCAGGTTCACCACAGCTACATGCGACAGTAGAAGTGGGGGATGATGTTGGTTCTGCAAATATGGCCATCCCGCCTCACCAGGAAGGGATAGGGTTAATGTGATGTATGCCACTACGCAGCACATGCGGCCAGGCCTATCTGGCCACAACAGAGTTTGTCAGGATGGTGGAATGTCTCAGAGGATTGCAGATGGCGACGTAGCGATCAAAAGCCAGGGCCACGAGGATCCCCAGACTTCCATCGTGAGAAGGAGTAACAAAGTACATCTGGGTGAGGCAGGCACTGAAACTGATCTCCCTGGAACTGAACAGAAGATGCTCAGCATTTTCGCAACACAACCAAATCACCAATCTCACCTTCATCTTCTGCTGGATTCTGGTGAGAGGGCCCCATGTCTGGATACTTCTGTCACTGTATGCATACATTTTGCGGACCTTCACCTTCCCGTTATATCGTACATAAGATGGAAGTCAGAATTGCGAGTTCTATTCTTGATGTATTGGTACTCTGAGAGTACTCTAATACATAGTAAGTGGAGGCAACACTAAACAATCACTTTGTTGGAATCTGACATGGAGAAGGGGAGAAGGTGTCCAACTCTGAGGCATAAGGTATCTCCTGCTTGTACCGTACGTTCCCTTGACTTTCTGTGTGTTCTCAGGTTCTTGGGTGATGGCTGTGGTAGAAATGCCTAAATAGAGAGACAACATTAATATGAGACACTAGATGCACAAGTGGAGGCTGTTCTCATGGCAGAAGCAGATTGATCACTCTTCACAGACTGAAAAATTACATTTTCATTATTCAGAGAAAACAACAATGAACCTAATCACTCCAATTCCATATTTGGTGGTGCTCCTGCATTAATAATTCATACACGTTGTGGTGGGGGAACCTTAAAAGGCACCAGCAGGAAACACAAGCGTGGATAGTGGTTATCCATCATTGTTCCTTAATGAAATGAGAGCCAGGATAGGGAGTACATACTCTAGGGAATTCCACGTTCATCCAGTTGCTCAAAAACTGAGAGTGAAAAACCAAACTTTTTGGAACACATTGTGTGGGAGAAAAATCCCAACTAGAACATACCTCAGGGAAAAGACCTGGGGCCCACTGACTGCAGCTCCCGAGAAACACCTGCTCATTCGCAGCAGTGGGCAAAACAAAAGCAATGTTAAGATCCCTAAGATATGGGAAGGAGAATAACATGTTCGGGATATGTGTTTTTGTCACCCAGTCTCTAATAAGGATATAACATATATAAATGGGATTTCCAAGACAGGCTCTGAGAATGGGGGAGGCTGCTATATGCAAACATATAGAAAAGTCTGTAACGCTTTAGTTTACACCAGAGATAAAGAAGGGAGCATAAGATACAGGAGATGAAAATAAAAAATGAAATTAGTTTACATGCAAATGGACAGTTCTCAACCAGTACTATCTATAGACACTTAGTGCTCCAAGAGGACTAATTCCCCAAAGCTGAGGAAAATTGTCGGCAAAGCAGACTGGAAGGAAAAATTTAGACAGAAAAATATGAATGAAAATTGGTAAGCCTTCATCAGTAAATGGGGCTGTCTGTAGTGGGGTTCTGTAGGGATCAGTTCTAGGCCCGATGCTATTCAATATTTTAATCAATGATCTGAAAGGAAAAAGAAAATCACTGCAGAGAAAATTTGTGAATGACCCAAAGATTGGCACAGTGGACACAATGAGGAGACTAGGGCAGGCAAACTAATTGATATGGAGTATTTGTTAAGAGGGCCCAGTGCAAACAAAATGTTTTAATACATACATTAAAATGCAAAATTATCTCTCAGAACAGGAATGCAGGCCAGAACCGACACATACAGGCGTATTAGGGAAACAAAGAACCCTGAAAACGATTAAGGGTCATTGTGAAACCAAGTCTGATGGGAGCTGCCAATGGCGATGCTGTAGCACTAAAGGGATGTTGTGTCCTCACGGAATAGATAAACAGGAGATGGTTGGAGGCAGGGAAGGATTTTACCTCTGCACAATGCGATGTGACAACAACTGGCATCGCAGTCGGTCTAGTCATTTAAAAAAAAGATTGAAAAATTGGAGAGGGGCAAGAAAAGAGCCTCAGAAATCATAGAAATCATACGAATAGTTAGGCTGAAGGGACCTCTGTAGAGTCAATCTAGTCCACTATCAACGCAGGACCATCAAAGCAGGACGAATCCGCCAACTCTAAATCATTACCCCAACTCAGGGCTTTGTCAAGCCTGACATAAAACTTCTATAGGAAAGGATGATTCCATCAATCACCCCGCTACGGAACGACCACTAACCCAACACCTTCAGTTCTCTTTTCTTTACATTCACACCCTCCTAGAATTTTTTTTCCTAATATCCAATCCTAAGCGGACCGTCCCCATCTGCAACTTGGAGACCATTACCTGGTTCTGGTCACTCAAACAAATGAGACAGTCTAAATCACGGTTCCAGCCTAAGCTG
>NC_133769.1:371985919-371991110 GCF_003597395.2 Chelonoidis abingdonii | reverse complement strand
ATTCCTGTTTTTCGACCCTTTGTTGAGAGAGATGACAGCGGCAGGTCCATCTGCAGTCGCCGGGATGAGGGAAGCCAGGCGAACTGTTGCTGTGTTGACCTGTAGGCGCGAAGGGCCATTATGGCAGCACGCCAGTGGCCTCGCCCAGGCCATGCCAAGGCAACTCCAGGGAGTGACCTGGGCCTGGCGACGGCCAACAGAAGAACAGAAAGTCCCGGGCAACCCAGAAGCAGGAAGCCTGCTGGGGCTGCCAGGAACTGGGCCATCTAAAGAGGCACTGCCACCTCAGAGGGACTGAGGAGTGGTAGGAGGAGGTGCCTGTAGGCCCGATGGGAACAAAGATGTTGAAGATGGTGGCTGGGAGGGAGAGGACCCCTCAAGATGCTGGGACCCAGACCGTCGCCACGCCAGTTATGAACAGAGAGACCCAGATGGACTGGGCCCCGCAGAAGGCCAGGACCCAAGTGGTCGTTGAGAGAGTCGCAATAGGCACCCAGACCCTCGGTGAAGAGGGCCTGGGGGAGTCTGGCCTGTGCGCATAGCTGGAAGGCGCAGAGCGGGTCCACCACAATGCTGAAGAGAGGGCCTTGTACCTCGCGAATGAGTATGCGGCTGTCACCAAGCAGGAGACCCGTTTTTGGAAGCAGCTGGAGGACTCCGAGAAGAAACAGGCAGCTCTGGAGGCACATGGGCGACTGGTCCAGGCCAGGAGACACTCCAACCCCGAGGGGCGCTGATCTTGAAGGGAGTGTGTGTGTAGTGGGGTGGTCACCCACTCCTGCCCTGAGGGGTTTAAAGGCAGCCCTGGGAGAGGGTTGTGGCAGGGGAAAAGCTACTAGGCTGATTGGGGAAGCAGCCGCAGCTGGGCCACACCCCAATCAGGCCTCACCTGGGCCGATATAAGAGGCGGTTAGCCAGGAGCTAGCAGAGTCTCTCTCTGCCTGTAGAGGGAGAAGGGCCTGGCTGCAGTCTCCCCAAACTGGCCCTCTGTACAATTTTTGAAACCTAATGTGGCCCTCAGGCCAAAAAGTTTGCCCACCCCTGTTCTATTTCCTAAACATCACTGGTAATTAACTACCTGGATTAACAGAAGGTTATTAAATATTAAGCAGTTAAAGAGAGGTCACCAGAAACTTTAAAGAGACATATAGAAAATGATAATATTGCACCCAAGTTCCATCTAATAACATTTCCTTTTCATTTCTGAATTAAGAGAATAATGCCCTAGACAGGAAACCATTAGTTACACTGTTCAGCTCTAACAAGCTGACAGTAAACGTAGAGTGCTAGAGTCATGAACTTCTTCCAGTTCTTTGGTAATACAAGTCGACACATCAAAGTTCCAGCCTACTGAAGGTGGAATGGCCCAAATTACCATTTACATACTTCTCTAACCTGACTCTAAAGGGTGAATCTGGGTCAATAGGCTGCAAGTTAGTTAACTCTTTCTGGCCATGTATCACACAACCACTTTTGCAAGGCCTGGGGCTGTTTGATTTAGCAATCACGGGACCCAAAATGGAGAAACTGGAACCAGCGTGCGCCCAAGGAGGAGCTCTGGGAAGGGTGGACTTGAAGCAATTGGAGAGTATAGGGGAGCCGAGCCAAAGCTAGTGTCTGGGCCTTGCTGCTTGGCAGGCAGGTTTTCTGCTCCCAGAGGGAGGCACTAGAATGAAAGCTGCCACTGCGAGAGTGGGCCTGGAAACCCAGAGCCAGAGGCAGGGCCTGAACAGTGCTGTGACTCAACATTCACAACGCGTCTTGTTTGTGGGCCCCAAACACACTCGGCTGGTGAGTGTCCAGCTGCACAAGCTTGAGCGGGCTGTGACGGAAACCTGGAGCAGCTACTCAGATGTGGAAGGGAGTGGGCCTGGCCAGAGAGGTGCCACAACGTATTTTCTTCATCCAAATGTGTCTCCTTTGCCTTCTGTGTTTTCCCAAGTCCTTGTTCCAGTATTAATCTATCTTCGTCTTCCCTGAGGAAATGTTCTGGAACACATGTGCCTGTTTGGGGCCAGGGAGAGAGTTTGTGTCTCCCTTGGAAAGTGCTCCCCAGAAACGGCAGAGACAGGAGTCCCTGTTCCAGTGGGTTTCTCCCATTTTGCTCTCCTCTTCCCCTACTTCCTACTCTCATCTCTCCTCGTGTATTCAAGGTCCAGTCTCTCTTTCCTTTTGTAATCACCCATACACAAACGTGTCTCCCTCCATCTATCACTTCTAAGTCCTGGTCATTCAACTAGGAGCTGCAGCTGTGTGTACCCTATAGACTAGCCTGCTTGCTTGCCTATATATCTTTTTTATACTGTTGCTTATTTTCTAATGGTTGCTTATTTATCTTATTAATAAGTTTACAGATTTAAATTAGAGTATATTTCATCTGTAACACAAGAACCTGCAGGCCTCATCCTGTATGTTAAGCTAAATAGGTAGCAGATTGAAAAAGAGTTTGGGGAAAAGTGCAGCCAGATCCTCCTGTTGAAGTTGTGGAAAGTGTAGGAATAGGGGCTGCAACCTTGCACATTCTACACAGGCATGCACCAGGGTCTGCCTCATGCCACAAAATGGGCAGGCATCTGGAATGGGGGTGAACTGGCCATGTACACGCCTGGCTCATGGCTCCATAAAGGAGCCACCAAACAATCACCCTGGTGGGCATGGATCGGGGTGGAGTACTTTCTGCCCACCGGGGGTTCCTTGCACTCTGAAGTGTGTACTATATCCTGACACATGTATCAGGCATCTGAGGAAGTGAATGTGTGGAACATGAGGCATGTATGTTGTTCCCTTGGAGGAACTCAGAAATGAACTGGCTTCAGGTCATGCAGCCCGCTTGGTCATAAAAGGGAAGGGGTCGAGGCACTCATGAGACAGGAGCCAATAAAAATTCCAAGAGGTCCTGGGTGAGCTTTGGATGGGGAGCATCCCTGTGCCCACGGAGATGGCAAGAGGGAGAAGTACCACTGGTGCTGCATCTGTACCTGATGGTGATGCACAGCTCCGGAAAGGGTAAGGGAGCTGTAGGAAGAGAGCAGCTCCTAAAGCATCAGGAACACAGACTAAAACAACCCCTTGAGGTTATCTTCTCTTTACCCTCTGCGAGGGTACCGGTCAGCAGACAAGAGGTGAATGAGGGACAATACCCCTTAGGCAAGCAGGGTATGAATATGGAGAGGGACAAAGTTATGAAGTGAGCTTCTGATCATCACTCCCCTCCTCCACCATCCACTCTGTGCATGTGGCCAAGGCTCAGGCCAACCTGTGAACTAAGGTCTTCTGCTGCTCCAGCCGGGGTGGCCTGGGCTCTTCCTCTCCCTTGGCGATTCCTGCATGCAGCCAAAGGGAGGCCTGGTGAAATTTCTTGCTCTAGTGCTGAAGCAGGAGGCCAGCTTCGGCTCGGTGCATTCTGCCCGGTCTGTCAAGCAACATGCCCTCCACATGGACATCAGCTGGAGGTTGTTATTTTCATGTTACTGTTCATTCCTCTGAAGCACCTGGCACTCAGGAGCACTGTCAGAAGAACAGGCTACTGGAGCTACATGGACCATTGTTGCATTTACCCAGACCCATGGCCATTCTGATCTTCTTCTTAGACCCCAGATTTTCTAACTGGAACACACTATACCCCTACTTCCCTTCCCAGAGCTGAGATACGATCCCAGGAAGTCCTAACGGGGGTCTCTCTCTCCAAGATCAGAGGGGTAGCCATGTTGTCGTGGAACTGTAACAAGCAGCAAGAGAGTCCTGTGGCACCTTATGAGCTACAGATGTATTGGAATGAGCTTTCATAGGTGAAAACCCACTTCGTCAAATGCACGGATGAAGTGGTGAATCCCCCCCATGGAAAAGCCTCAATGCCTTCAACATATCTCTGTCTTCAAAAGTTAGTAACAAAGTAAGAATAACATTAATTTTAACACTAACCAGTGACCTTAAGTGACTTGCCATAAGATCTGAGAACATATTGGTTTTAGACATGACTGGGTCGCAGCTGACAAGGGGAGGGGAAGAAAGGAGCAAGTGACAGGGGCACGGCCTTGGGCAGATGACACACAGTAGAGTTGAGGCTTGACAGAAGAGATGGGGTAAGACTGCAATTTCAGGGATCCAACTGCCAGTAATTAGAAAGGTGGCAACCCAGGGTAGTGTACATAGACTGACTCCTCAGTTCATCACATTGACACAGCACAGTAGGGACAGGGAAGGGTTTAATGTGTCTCTGTCTGTCCAGTAAGTGATTCAGGGAAGAGGCCCCATCACCATGCAAGAAGCAGCTCTGCATGGATCTCAGTCTGAGAGCCAGAGCACAAGGAGAAAACATTTAGGTCTCTTTATGAGTAATGAGCTGGAGCAGCCTGACCCGGAACTGTTTGGTCCTCACCCCATAGATGATGGGGTGGAGCACGGGGGGCACCACCAGGTACATACTGGTAATGAGAACACGTAAATGCAGTGGCACCTTGTGGCCAAACCGCTGTGTGAGGGAGGAGAATAAATCTGGGATGTACAAAGCTAAGATGGCACAAATATGAGAGATGCAGGTCCCAAAAGTTTTGAGCCGGGCATCCTTCGTGGGGAGACGGAAGATGGCCCGGAGGATCAGAGTATAGGACACAGCGATAAAAAATAAATCCATTCCTATCTCAGAGAAAAGATTAAACAGGCCGTAGTAACTACTGGAGCGAATGTCAGTGCAGGCCAGCTTCACCACGGCTATATGCCCACAATAGAAGTGGGGGAAGATGTTGGCTCTGCAATATGGCCACTGCTTTGCCAGGAAGGGATAGGGTAATATGAGTATGCCACTACGGAGCATCACGGCCAGGCCTACCTTGGCCACAACAGAGTTTGTCAGGGTCATGGAATATCTCAGAGGATTGCAGATGGCCACATAGCGATCAAAAGCCATGGCCACGAGGATTCCAGACTCCATCGTTGAGAAGGCATGAATAAAGTACATCTGAGTGAGGCAGGCACTGAAACTGATCTCCCTGGAATTGAACCAGAAGATGCTCAGCATTTTGGGTATGGAGGATGTGGACATGACCAGGTCGGTGATAGCCAGCATGCAGAGGAAATAGAACATGGGCCCCTGAAGGCTCGGCTCCATCTTCACGATGAACAGGATGGTGAAGTTCCCACAGATGGCGATGGCATACATGGTGCAGAAGGGGATGGAGATCCAGACATAGGC
>NC_133769.1:371974261-371985819 GCF_003597395.2 Chelonoidis abingdonii | reverse complement strand
CTGGATGCCTCCAAGTGCCAGTCATTCTGTCTTCTTGTCTTTTCCCCAGAGTCTGTTTTTTCAAGCATTTCTTGGCTGAATACTGTGGCAACAAACTAGACAAATAAATAACCACCACCTTCCTTTTCCCTTGGATTCTTCTGTCTACTGCTATGATTCTGCCATTGCCTATCTTAGGGTAGGACAGAGATGGAATCGACTCTGTGCCGAGGGGAGAAACAGCAAGATTTTGTTCATTACACATGAGGGCAAAGATCTAAAAGCCTAAAGTTTAGGCAGAAAACCTCTCCAGTTTCCCGTTTTACCTGTCCAGCATGGCATCTCCACACTCCTTTAGGATGATCTTCATCCACAGCCAGCTGCGTGGCACAGATGGGGTTAGCAGACAGCATACTATTCATGTGGCCTCAATAAAGTCTGCGGCCTGTTCGGAAGGGAGTACTCACTAACAACCTGGAACAAAGCAAAAACAGGAGAGACTGCTATGATGTTTGGCTCCAGACTTTAAAAATGGAGGCCTAATATTTCCATGGAAAAAGATTTATGAATCAGCATATTGTTAGTCAGTCTATGTCCAGCTAACCATTTGGATTCAATTCTCTCTATAGTCTATATACTACATTTTTGTATTCTACACTAATGATATCAGGTTTGAGGCAAAGCCTCTGTTGCACAGTTAGCACAAATTGTACTGGATATGCAGGAGGTAAGTTTCCAGTTTGTATTCTCTTAGATACATGCATCTTTTTACAACATTAAATGAAGTCAAGAGAGGCATGCACACAATATAGGCTAAGGCAAACCCACAAGGTGACAGAATGAAGACTGGGTGGTTTCTCAGCTTGATGTTCCACTAACACAGTTTTTTCTCATGGATGGCTGGATAGGTAATGTGTGTGCATCTGCATGCGCATTTTCATGCACTGCAACATTCTGCGGAATCTTGGTTTTTACATGGCATTCATAGCACACATCTATGAAAAGCATCTGCTGGTTACAGGCAAGAATGCCCCAGCCACAGCTTGCTCGAAGTACAGAAAGGCATCTGAAAGCGTAAATGTAAATGAACAGTGCCTGGTCACTAGAACATCCGTACAAGTTTTTTGAGTCAGTTACCCTGGCCATTTTGGAAGATGCCTGAAACGAGCCTCAGGTCTGAGCTTTGTTAGTTCTTCACGAGACAGCTCAGCTCCTCCTCCGCTGACCCCAGTTCATGGCTGGCCTGGAGTGGAGAAAAGGAGAAAAAGTACTATAATGATTAATGAAACTGAACCTCTACTGCATGGACATTCATACAGAAGGATCCATGTGCTATTGCTGTTATTAGCACAGTGTAAAATCTTGGCCCCATCAAAGTCAATGGCAAAACTCCTGTTGACTACAATGGAGTCGAGATTACACCCTAAATGTCTGAAAGTCACACGTAGTGGTATGTTATTGTGACTGATACAGGATTGAACAAGCACCATATTCTGCTTGGAGCAGCTTTCTGGTGTGTCTGGTTTCAGCTCTCTCTGCTCTCAGTATTTAAATCTAATCTCATATTCAAGACAACTCGTGCAGGTAGATGTGAGATTCCAGTAGAGGTGAATCCCTCCAGCAAACTCTCATTGTAAAAGAGATAGGATGGACAAAAACTTTGGCAGGAAACCCAGGCTCATCCGTCACTTCTAAACAATGCTGGAATCTATGTTGTACATTTAAAAGTTTGGAGTCCCTTATTCTGTTTCTGAATCACCAACACTGTTTTTTAGACTGATTAATAATAATGGAAATAGGGTGACCAGATGTCCTGATTTTATAGGGACAGTCCCAATTTGGTCTTTTCTTATATAGACTCTGTGATCCCCCACCCTGTCCTGATGTTTCACATTTGCTGTCTGGTGACCCTAACTGGAAATGCCCTTAAATGATAACCAAGCTCTATCCCATTAGGTGAAAAGAATATCCTACTCCAGGGGTCGACAACCTTTCAGAAGTGCTGTGCCAAGTCTTCATTTATTCACTAGAATTTAAGGTTTCGCTTGCCAGTAATACATTTTAACGTTTTGAGAAGATCTCTTTCTATAGTCTATAATATGTAACTAAACTATTGTTATATGTAAAGTAAATAAAGCTTTTAAAATGTTTCAGAAGCTTCATTAAAATTAAATTAAAATGCAGAGCCCCCCGGACTGGTGGCCAGGACCTGGAGAGTGTGAGTGCCACTGAAAATCAGCTCACGTGCCGCCTTCGGCACTCTGCCATAAGTTGCCTACCCCTGTCCCACTCTTCACAAAGGGGAAAATGGCCTACACTTACTCCAATAGCTTTGAATGCTCATGACAGAGGGCTGCTGGAAGAACTTTTGTTTAAAGAATTATTCCAGGAAACCCCTCCAATAAGCCAGTGGCAGGTAAAGAGAATGAAATGTTAGTACCAAGGGCTTGTCTACATGAAGATAGCCAAGAAAGCTAATCGAATTATTTTCAAAATGCATTAGTTAAACTTCGTTAAACACCTTTGGGAACTTATTAGAATTAAAGGGGCCTTATTTCGGTTAGTTTAATTCTCGTAATTCACTATAATTAATTCAGAATCAGAGCATCCACGTGTGTTAATGCCACTTTAAATTTACACCTTTAGTTCATGTGAATTAATTTCCTTAGTGTCCCTGTGTAGACAAGCCCTAAGAACTGAGCAGTTATCTACCTGTGCAGACCATTTTATTTGTACCATTCCCAGAAGTGTGCTAGGCTCTTTACACATCATAATTGTCTCTTCTAATGAGGTATTTACAAGATGCCACCACTCTGTTATCTAAGTGCCAACAGACAGGACAGAAAGAACTAGACAGGCAGAAAAATGGACATTAAACAGTGAAGAAGGTGAAGAATTACTATACCTAATAATAGTCTCCTCACCTTGTATATAGAGAAGGCAGCTGATACAGTCAACCACCCACTGAGGGACGTGGCCAGTGAATCACAGCTGTATGTGCTATTTGTCCAATCAGAGATCCAAACTGATTAAAAGTGTCTTGAGTCTAATTAAAAAAGAATGAAGAATGAACATTCTCCAGCTGTTCTAGACTTCACTTGCCATCTTTATGTTGATACCCGTCAGCTCTGTGTTTCTGGGGAAACAGGGCACAGTATCTAGCCTGTGTGACGCATGAAGGACACCCCCAACCCCCTTCTCTGTTTGAACCAAAACGATCAGAGAAAAGGCTTGCAGAGAACAATGAAGGGTTTGGGGAGACACACATAGACCCTCCTGACAAGGGTGACAAGATTAAGACATCTCCATTTGCATACAGAATGAAGAACAGAGACAACTCTCCTAGCCTCAACTGCATGAAAGATGGAATAGGGATTAGCATAAAGAATGAAGAACAGAGAACGCCTGAACTCTGGGACCAGAAAGCAGGACGCATTGAATCATGAGAATCCCTGCTCCAGATGCTAATGAACCTACCCTGCACACAACCAGCTCAGCAATTATCAGACCAATTCTAGTAATAAATCTTTACTCATATCCCAAAATACTGAAGCAGCCTAGTTGCCTTGTGAGCTCCCGGAAGAAAACACACCGATAGCCAAGAGTGTCAGCTCCTATTGTCTGGCCTAAAGAAAACCCTTGAGCCATCAGTTTACCATAAACAAATTAGTGTGTTCTCCTTGAACCATTGTATTTTCTCTACAAACCCCCCTATCTATGCCCAAGAAGGGTTCTGATGTATAGACCCAAACTCTGCATCAGTTCCACTGGGATTCCATCTCCTGACTGATCGTGCTGGGGCTCTGCCTGTCTCCAGCACTCAGGACCCTGAGCTACCACCATCACCCGGAACTCCGACCTGTTGAAGCCTCATGGAGTGGGTGAGATCCATCTCTCTCTCTCTCTCTGTTTTCTTTTCTACCTCAGATATTAACCTTTAAAATGTAACTTTGTTTGTTTATCACTATGATTCAATAAATAACTTTTATGGTTCAGCTGGTTGTTCTCTCTCTCTCTCTCTCTGAATTTTACTTTTTTGTGTTTTAGCTGCCCCCATTTACTCTGCAGCAACACTTCTTGTACCTAAGCTAAATCCCTGTGTGCCCCAAAATACTGTGGGGTTTGCTCATCAAGTGGGTTACTACCCATTCAATTGTAATGTGAAAGTGTGATAAGAACGTGTTAAACTTGCGGCACATAAGTGGTGGGGGAACAGCTGAAAGTGCTGCTCAACCCCGGTATTGAGACCAGGGGGCATAAGGTACCAGCTTGAAAGTGCTCCTTAACTCAGCCCACTGAGTACAGGGATATATGAGGGATCACTGGGAGTGCTGATTGACTTGCTCTGCTAGTGTTGTGTGTGTGCGCCTGCGCACGCGCGCATGTTCATCTAGTTCTAGTTATTAGCCCTGGGGAACCTAGGTCCTGCAGGATAGCTCCATTGGGAGGGGACTTGTGGAAGGAGGAGTATAGCTCCATATGAACACACAAATGACATAAGCAACACATTAATAGAATTACAGAATGCCCGCCCTCCCCTTCCCCTCACAGAAGAGTACCCCTAATTAATGAGCCTACCAAAGTAATGGCACGTCTGGTAACATTGTGCCTCTGATTCCTGTACTGAACTGGGTAACGCACATGGAAATATAATCCCAATTGTACATACAAACGCAGGGGTCTAAATTAGCTGTTATCACTCAAGGAGAGACCTCAGAGTCATTGTGTACAGTTCTCTGAAAGCCTCTGCTCCACATGCATCAAAACGTTAACAACATGTTAGGAACCATTAGGAAGGGGATCGATAATAAGGCAGTAAATATCATTATGCGACTATATAAATCTACAGTACCCCCACACTTGAATACTGGGTGCAGTTTTGCTCATTTCATCTCAGAAAGGATATGTTAGAATTGGAAGTAGTACAGAGAAGAGCAACAAAAATTATTAGGCTTATGGGACAACTTCTCTACAAGGAGAGATTAAAAGACAGACACTTTTCAGCTTGGAAAGAGATGACTAAGAGGAATATGATAGAGTCTATAAAATCATGACTGGTGTAGAGAAAGTCAATACGGAAGTGTTATTTAGCCCTTCACATAACACAGGAACAAGGGTCACCCAATGAATTAATAGAAAGCAGGTTTAAAACAAACAAAGGAAACATTTCTTCACACAATGCAGTCAATCTGTGGAACTCATTGCCAGGAGATGTGTGAAGGCCAAAAGTATAACTGGGTTCCAAAAAGAATGAGATGAGTTCACGGAGGACAGGTCCATCAATGGCTATTAGCTAACATGGTCAGGGATGCAACCCATGATCTGGGTGTCTCTAAACCTCTGACTGCCAGAAGCTGGGGCTGGAACTGTCCAACAGGGATGGTTCACTTGGCAATTGCCTTGTTTGTTCATTCCTCTGAAGCATCTGGCACCCACCACTGTCAAAGACAGGATACTGGGCTAGATGCACCATTCTTCTGGGTTCCAGGATAGCTCCTTATTTATGTTCTTAGCTGATTACATAGAAATTCAGCTTTAGCATCCTGGAGCATAAGGACCAAGAATGCATTTGTGACACTGGCAGACCAGTTAACCTGTGTATGACCCATAATAACTTAACAAAAGGCACTTCTACTGTATCAAGACAGTTCACTTGCAGTGAATTTCAAGAGATATATTAGACTAGCAATCATCAACTCATTCAAAAATGAACAATAGATGCTAAGTGTATTTGTCTGTGGTTATCTATACCCGGTTAGAAGTTTCACTGTAACCAAATTAGCTTGTAGATGCTAATTCCCTTTCATGGCTTAATTGCCTTAATTATGTATTCAAGGTGTTCAGTTAACCTTAAAATCAAAGATGTAAGACACTTCAGGGAACCAGTCTTTCTACATTATCTTCAGCTTAACTATCTGTGTTATAATGGAAGAACGGCTTATACCTTATGTGAATGAATGTAACTAGATTACTATGTAGCACAGGAATAGAAGATTATCTTCAAAGCAAAGTACAACAGGCCATCTGCATGGGGGAAGGTCCTTCTTGACAATTTCTGTGAGGTAGGCTTGTCAGCCTGCTAGAATAGCTATAAAAGGGAAGGCTTGGGCTGATCCTATCATCTCTAGTCTGCTTAAACTTTGAACATGGTAAGTGTGAGCCACAGGACAGAGATCTTCCAAATAATCATTTGGAATAACCTGGAAAATGCCTGGAAAAACTAACAGACTTTACATCTATGCTGCCTTTGGATCCTGATCTGTTGGGATATTCCAGAGAGACTTTTAAACCAGCAGTTATTTCCATCACTGTTGTGATCCTGAACTATGAACATGAAAGTCACTGTCTGGATATTGATCTTTTAACCATTTGTAACTCTTCTTCTTTTAACAATAAATCTTAGATTTAGTTATTAAGGATTGGCTGACAACATGATATTTGGGAAAGACTGAGATTCATATTGACCTGGGGATAAGCATCTGGGCCTTTATAATTAGTGAACCCACATATGGTGAATCAGGTTTTCAGTAACCCCTCATTATATTAGACAAGAATTCAGGGTTGGAAAGGACCTCAGAAGGTATCTAGTCCAACCCATGCTCAAAGCAGAACCAATCCCACACAGATTTTTACCCCAGTTCCTAAGTGGCCCACTCAAGGATTGAACTCACAACCTGGGGTTTAGCAGGCCAATGCTCAAACCACTGAGCTATCCCTCCCCTCTCTTCAAGACATGGATGTTTAGATGGGAGCCAATGTCTGGAATGCCAAAAGGGAAGGCATTTGGCATGTCTTAACTAGGGTGAAGCTCTTTTGTTGTTGACTTGGTGAATCTAATTATAGAATAAGCCATCAGTTTGGGGGATTGTCTGCCCTCTAATTCTTGCAGTCTGCCGCAGTGTGGTCACAGCATTGTTGTGTAAACCTCTCTCTTATGGAAGCAGAGGAACTTAGTCACTTGAGATCCCAGTGCTGCCCTGGAAGAGTTTTTCATGATTTGCGTTGAATGTCAGATCTGATAGAAGCAGAGAAGTCAGCTCAAGGAAGAGTACGGCTATACTCACTGTGCTATGAACTGTCTCTTGATAGGCAGTCAGCAGCTGGGTGCTGGCCTGCAAGGCCCTTTCTCTCTCCCACTCCTTCCCTGAACTGAACCATGTCTAGGAGCTGTTGGTAGAGCAGGGGAACGGACAGAGTTAGTACCAGAAAATCCCTCCAAAGTTCCTCTTAAACAGGTTAAACGTCACTAAAATCCCTCTCCAAAGCATCTCACCTCCATGGAGCAAAGGAATTACATGTCTAATGGAAGAGCCCCTAATATATACAAGTCCCAGGGGCAGATTCACCTCGGTGATTGAAGCCAAAGGAGTTACATGAGAGATGAATCTGGGCCCTCTATGTGATTCTATGCTGTGATGGGAGCTGTCTAGCACATTGCATGCTGTTTGATGTCTGCTGCTGTGGTCTGTTTCTCGGGCAACTTCTCCCATTGAGTGGCAAATGACAGAGAGGAGCATTTCTTTTTATTAAATTGAATAAGAGCAGAGAAGTCCCCCCAGCCCAGCTCCTTTTAGAACTTCATTTTATACTGAAGGTGCATCAAACTCCCACCCCTCAGCTCTTCACGATATTCTGTCCATGTCTGAGGAACAGGAAGTCTCCTCTGAATGAGTTTCCATACACGGGCCTAACTCAACATTCACAATTCCTCTTAGAAGAAGTGATCAGTTTCAACTGGTTCTCTTATATTTGGCTACTGCAGGGGTGATTTCTTGCCCTCCAGTAGTGTCAACGACACTGTAAGAACTTGGTCCAATCCAGCCTGGGATGAAATGGCAAAGCTTCCGTGGATTTCAGTGGGCACATGCCGCTTAGCCCAGGAAGAATTTGGTGCTTTCTCCCTTAAATTCACTCCATTGTGGAAAATTCCTCCACAACTAAAGCTTGACCCCCTAAATCGCCGACTCTTCCCTGCTGTAACACAAGAAACAATCTCCACCACGTTCAATGGTCTACTCACTTCAAACATTTCCTGGAACCAGTCTGCGGTTGTTCTTCTCCAGCAAAGTCTCCGTTAGCTTGTCAAGGGCTTCCAAGGACCTCACGTAGAGCGACTGAAACCAGAAGAGAAGGAGTGAGGCTCAGCACAGATCATTTGTGTATGTGGGCCGGGGAAAGCTAACAATGCCTTGCCAGGAGGGCCATGTGTGACTGCCACCACCAGTGCGGCTGGGCAGAAATACAGTGGATGGTGCCAGAGGAGAATTGTTGTCACATACTTGTATAAGCAGAGCATCCTTTGCTGTCTCGCTTTCCTTTTTCATCATCTCCAAGGGAGGAAGAGGAAATAAACTTTTGAAGCACTGATCAAGGAGCTCAGGTTTTCCTCCAAGGTCAGAGATGGTTTGAGTTTCAAAAAAGGCTCCGAGGTATAGCAACTACAGTAGTTAAATAATGGCAAAGCTCAATAAAAACTGGAGAAAGTGTAAGGCCCTGGCCAAAAACAGGGCAATCCAACAGGTGGCCCTCCAGACACCGTCAGCTTGGAGATATTTGCTGGCCGGCCAAAACAGGGACCCTGCGCTCTCATGAAAACATTATACTGTTATTAGCCTGACCGAACCTGTCAATAAACAGATAAGAAAAGCTCTAACACAGCAAGTACTTTATATTCTCTTTGACCCTATTAAGGGTTAACAAGCTTGAGTAGGCCTGGTTGTCCTGACGGAGAACCAATCATGGGCACAGGATACTTTCAAATGTCTCTGAGGGGGGAAGTTTCTGTGGTGTGTGCGTGTGTGGTGGTCACTTCTGTTGGGGGCTCAGAGGGACCAGACTTGCAACCAGGTTTCTCTCCAATCTCCTTAGAACAGTCTTATTAAAATTCCAAATAGTGTAAGTACTAAATAGATAAAGCGATTAGGGCTTATGTTGTTTTCTTATTTGCAAAATTGTGCATTGGCTTGGAAGAGTTTAATGTGCATTGCTGAAAGGAGGTTTAATTGTGCATTTGGCTGAAAGGAGTTCAATTTGTATTTTACTGAAAAGATTTAATTTTACTGAATACTATAGGCTGGGAGGGATTCCCACTGCCTATGCTGAAAAAAACCCTGTACCCTAATCCATTTTACAATTTACAAGATAATTTTACTGTTTCTCTCTTTAATTAAAAGTTTTCTTGTTTAAGAAACCTGATTTTTTTTAATCTGGTTTCTCGTGAGGACCCCAGGGGACGGGGTCTGGACTCACCAGGGAATTGGTAGGGAAAAGGGAGGAAGGGGAGAAGAACAGAGCTAATATTCTCTCATGTGCCAGGATTACTTCTCTCTCAGGGAGAGTCTGGGAGGGGCCAAAGAGAGGAGAGGAAAGGTGAATCTTTCCTCTCTGTTTTGTTGATTCAAGGATTTGAATACACAGTGATCTTTCCAGCGGTAACCCAGGGAGGAAGCCTGGGATGGCAACGGTGGGAAGGATTCTTTCCTTGTTTAAAGTCCAGAGGTCTGGGTTTGAGTTCCCTGGGCAAGTTTTGGGGGGCCAAGAGTGTACCAGGCACTGAATTCCTGGTGACGTGATGGGGGGGGGAGGGAGGGGGGGGGGGGGGGGGGGCGGGGCGGGGTGTGTGGGGTAGTTGGGGGGGGCCGGGGGAGCGGGCGGGGGGTGGGGGGGGGGGGGGGAGGGGGGGGGGGGGGGGGGGGGGGGGGGGGGGGGGGGTGGGGGGGGGGGGGGGGGGGACCATGGACCAGGTCGGGTGATAGCCAGCATGAGAGGAAATAGAACATTAGGCCCCTGAAAGGCTCGCTCCATCTTCACGATGAACAGGATGGTGAAGTTCCCACAATGGCGATGGCATACATGGTGCGAAAGGCGGATGGAGATCAGACACCCCGTAGGCGCTCTCCAGGCCAAGGAATGCAAGTAGATGAAGGTGAGGGGTTGGTGAAGTTGGTGTGTTCCCAATCTGACATGAGAGCTAGAGGGAGAAGGTGTCAACTCTGAGCATAAGGTATGTCTCCTGCAATGTACCGTATTTTCTCCTGACTTTGTGTGTCTCAGGATCTCGGGTGATGGTCACAGTTTAGAAATATCTGAATGGAGGAGACAATGTTAATATTAGACACTACATGCACTAGTGGAGGCTGTTCTCATGGCGAGAACCAGACTGATCACTCTTCAACTACTGAAAAAAATTACTTTTCATTATGCAGAGAAAATAACTAATGAACAATGTCTCCTACTAATCCAATTCCATATTTTGGTGTTCTCTGGATTAATAATTCCTACACTTTGTAAGGGGGACTCTTGAGACACCAGCAGGCGAAACAGAATGTGATAGTGGTCATCTATTCATTATTCCTTAAAGCAGGTGAGAGCCAGCTAGGGAGTCCATACTGTAAGGGAGTTCCCAATCATCCGATCTTCCAAATCTGAGTGGAAAAAAATAAACTTTTGGGAATACATGTGCCTGGAGAAACATTCCAACCTTAGAATCAAACCTCAGGGAACAGACCTGGGACCACTGATATCAGCTCGAGAGAAAACCTGATCATTCACAGTAGTGGAGAAATCAAAACAATGTTCAGATGACTAAGATATGGATGAGAGTAAACGTTCAGGAATTTGTCCAGTTTTGGTCCTTTCCTAGTATCAGTGTTTTAGTCTTCTATTAAGGAATCAGCACATAATAAAAGGGATTCCCAGACAGGCTCTGAGAATGGGGGAGGCTTGCCATATGCAAATATATAAAAAAGTCTGGGACTCTGAGGTTACACAAGAGACAAAGAAGGGCATATGATATAGAGAGGAAAATAACACAATTGAAACTGATTCACACTCGCATCTACTATGACGGTTTAACCTTAACTGCTCTACTTAGGACACTGACTGCTCCAAGGAGACAAAACCCCAAAGCTGAGGAAATTTGTCAGCAAAACTGATTGATAGGAAAAATTCAGACAGAAAAATTGAATGAAAATTAGTATAATCTTAGAACAGCTTACTTAGCAGAAAATCATGGTTCATTCATCAACAAGTAACAACTTGGGTAAAAACCCAATTCCCATAGGGTTAAGTGAGAGCAGCATTGGGGTGGGAGGAGCAAATGAAGTAACAAAAGGAAAAAGGAAAAATAGCAAAGAATAAACCATGATAAGTTAAGAAAATTGATAAGGATGTAGATATAAGGAAAACTCCGTTGTTTGGCAGGGCTTATGTTCAATCCGGTGTTTAAATTATTAAAAATAAAGGGAAGGTTTTGTTTTTGTCTGTTTTTTATACAAAATAAATGACAGTAACAAAAATGGGAAAAGCTCGTATGGGTTAGTTCAAAATACAGTTAGGAATGTTATTAATGCTGTCACCAACCAAGGGTTTATGCAAAATAGGCGTGCTGGCTCAAATAAACCTATTTTCATCCTTATGAGGAGTTCCATTTTAGGTTGATCAAGGGCGCACATTTTGTTGATCAAGGGATACCCAACACAAGAACATATAGCCACTGACAACATCCACATCATCACCGTCACACTCCCTCGATAGGCATATCAACATCTCCACGTTAGCCTCCGTAATCTCTCTCTTTT
>NC_133769.1:371965803-371974161 GCF_003597395.2 Chelonoidis abingdonii | reverse complement strand
GGGGGGGGACCTTCTGTACCCCCTCAGGGAGGGACTCCATGAGAGAGGTGGTAATACGTGCCTCTGCGGCTGCAGCGACCTCGGCCGACTCCAATCGGTGAACATGAGCAGGGGAGGCAGCAGAAAACCCAGAGCCAGCAACTCCTTTCATAGTTTTACAGGGGGGTCCCTTCTCCCTCACCAGCAAGGGGCGGTGATGGGCCCACGGTCCCCACTTATGGCACCTCCCTTTCACGAGCTCCCATCTCCCTGAAGAGGAGGGGCTGGCCAGCCTGGTCAAAGCCAAGGAGCGAGGGAGATGACAGAGGGGAAAAGGAAGATGAGGGCAGGACAGCAGGGAAAGGGACAGACTCCCCCTGAGGCAAGCCCCACTCGATTCCAGCTACCGGCCCTTCCACCATCTCCTCCACAGGCCCTGGTCTATTACCCACCACAGCGGCGGGGCCCGCACGCTCATCTGGGTACGTCGCAGAGGCGTCCCCCGAGACCCAAGCAGAGTTGACAGTGGTCACAGATGGAGAAGGGAAGATCCCAGGGACCGGGTCATCAGGGCTGCCAGTGATCGTAGAGCTGATGCCCTTCCCGGCGTCAGGAGTTCCAGATGCCCTTCCAAGCTGGGCCACGGAGCAGTCCCTCTGGACGTGCCCCACAACCCGGCAGACAAAGCACCAGGCCTCCCCCAAAGAATAGTAAACCCTGTAGTTGGCCCCTCAATGGCACCAGAAAGGACCCCTCCAGATCCCTCCATCACATGCCGCCAGCAGCACTTGATCCTCCATCTGCCGGAGGAAAGATAAAACATAGCAGAGGGCAGGGTCCTCACAGCCCAATGGAAGGGGGATAAGGACAGACAGGGGCTTACCCGGCGGGAGAGGAACAGCAGAAGGGTGGAATTGGGGCAGAAGGGAGGAACAGAGGAGAACACCATCCACACACCCAGGTCCTCCAAAGGCTCAAGGGGGACATGAACACCCCCCACCCGCAAGCCCCTCTCCACCGTCTCCTGGGCAGCGGCCTCCAGTGCCAGGAAGAACACTACCTTCCCAAACATCTTACAGGCTGCCACCACGGCCATGGGCCCCACCACCTGCGCCAACTCCAGCGCATAGGTGTGACGGTACTTTCCGTAAGGCTTTATGGAAATATGCTTCTGAATGTGTATATATATACAACATAACTAGAATGTGCTTTATGCTACATATGCCATGTAATATATCTCTGTAAAGGTCATGATCTACTGAATGTATTAATCCTATTTGTATGTATGTATCATTTTTGTATTCAAAGTTATGAATATTGGCTGTGTACTGGCTTGATTGCTAAAAAACTTTAGTAGAGCATTTGGTCAGCTCCTGGAGAAAGGAATGTTGAAATTAAGTACCTAGTCAAGAAAATCTTAAAGGACAGTGAATCCTGGAATGCTCCAATCCACGTAAGAAGTCTACCTGAGGATGTTCAAGGTAGCATGTGACCCATGGCTGCTACCTAGTAAGAAACTGTGAGTCATGCGTGGACATGTGACTGGCCCAAGTGACTCAAAAACTACATCTAGGAGCTGGACTTTGAATAGGAGCGAGGAGGGGGTTTCCACCCACAAGAGAAAGTCTATTTAAGCCCATGGGAGACCCCTCCATTTGGTCTTCAGCTGGCTAAAGAGGGAACCTCTCCACCCCCAAAGATACCTGAAAGAAACTGGAACAAAGGACAGTAACTACAAGTAGTGTGAGTGATTGCTGGACCCAGGCTAAAAGGAGATTAGTCTGTAAAAGGGAGCATTCTGGAACTAGTGAAGATTTTATCTGTATTCAGTTTGATTAGACATCGATTTTGCGCATTTTACTTTATTTTGCTTGGTGACTTGCTTTATTCTGTCTGTCGTCTTGGAAGCCACTTAAATCCTACTTTCTGTATTTAATAAAATCACTTTTACTTATTTAATAAATCAGAGTACTGTGTTAATACTAGTGTGTGGCGGGGGCAAACGCTATGCATTTCTCTCTGTCAGTGTTATAGAGGGGAACAATGTATGAGTTACCTCTATAAGCTTTTACAGGGTACGGATTTATTTGGGTTTAGCCCCATTAGGAATGGGCATGAGTGTTAAATAGAGGAACACTTCTGTGAGCTGCTTTCAGGTAAGCTGCAAGCTGTTAGGGACGTGGTTCAGACTGGTTGGGTTTTGCAGCAGCAGGCGGGTCTGGCTCAAACCAGGCAGGATACTGACATCGCCAGGCTGACAGAGCAGGAAAGCAGGGGCAGAAGTGGTCTGGCACATCAGGTGGCAGCTCTCAGGGGGTTTCTGTGATCCAACCTGTCACAGTAGGTTCTAAATGGGGCGAGGCTGACACCAGAAGGCAACACACCCCGGGCTCCTGGTGAGGGTGGAAAGGGGCCTGGCCACTGGAATGGTACTCTGGGAGGCGGCTGGAGCAGATGGCGGGTGAGGGGTTGCAGCTACCTGGCCTATGCTCTGGGGCCAAGGGACGGCACTGCCAGGAAGGTGAGGGACTGGGTAGGGAAAAAGGGGCGCTGTGGCTGTTGACAGGACTGCAGCATAAAGGGAAATGACTGCATGGGGGCTTTCGCTTAAGGGGCAGGGCCCTGCCCTTCTTCGTCCCTGGCCTTTCCCACGGCCAAGGAGCGGTCTTCAAGGTGAGGCGGCAAGACGCAGCAATGGAGTTTGGAGTCCATCCGCACCACTGCATCCAGTGCCTACAGAGGGATGAAAGGCAACCCGGTGGTGGCAGTCGAGGCGGCCATTGCAGGGGAGGGAGACTGAAAGGGAAAGCAGAGGCCTCCAGGGAAGTCTCACCCCCCGGATCACCACTACAGGAAGGGAGGGATGGGACAGACATAGGGCAGGAAAAAGAGAACAGGGATGGGGGAAGAAGGGCAATGGGTGGAAGGGGGTAGAGGAGGGGGGGAAGCAGCTACACACCACACTGCTAGGCTGAAAGCAGTGATGGGTGCCAACACAGGGACACCGAAAACAAGGAGATTGCCGGCACAACGGATGAGAAACCGGCTCCCCGGCTGCAACAAAGGAAAGCGGGAGGTTAGGGGAAACTAAACCGTCATGAAGGAAAGTGACTGAAGAAGGGAGGGGAATCTCTAGCGCTGGAATAGAACGTGGCTCCAGGC
Source organism: Chelonoidis abingdonii (assembly GCF_003597395.2). Classification (NCBI taxonomy): domain Eukaryota; kingdom Metazoa; phylum Chordata; order Testudines; family Testudinidae; genus Chelonoidis; species Chelonoidis abingdonii. Next base: position 371,971,020 of record NC_133769.1, on the reverse strand, counting down.
AAAGAGGGTAAACCGGGAGGGGGGAATAAGCAGGGGACTGGAATGAAGGTGGGGGAGGACGAGTGTGTCACAGGCAGGGACAGAAACAGCGGCAGGCTCAGAACAACCAGACTGGCAGCAACGCCGCACATAAGGCAAGGGTGGGCAAGCTAATACCTGGGGCTTTACAACAAGCGAGGCTCTCAAAAACAAGGGCAGGGAAAAATGCCGAGGACAGGGGGCGGGCGGGCAGGAAGCAAAAGGAAAGGGGGGAGACCAGCTGCAAGCACAGGGCAGATGGCGATGCAGGGAAAAGGGAGCCCACCTGCAAAAGCAGCAGGGAGGGAGGGCAAGTCCAAGAGAGGGAAGTGGAAATCGCACACCCATGGCACCAAAAAACAAGTGCCCTTTCTGCTGCTCGTCTACGATGGGGAAAGGACAAGAAACTGCTGGGCGGGGAGTAAGAGCAGACCAGGTGTAATAGGGAAGGTGGAGGGGGTGGTGGTGGTGGCAATAGGGGAGCGGAAAGGCACGGGGAGGGCTCCATGCCACTGCCCAGCTCCCTGCTACAACGGCACTGCCACACAGGAGCAAGGATGTTAACAACCCCTCCACAAAGCAAGGGCCTCTCTCGCAGCTCAGCCCAGCAGCACAGCACACCAGCAACAGCAAATACACAGCAACACCAGCCATAGAGGCACAAATGATGGGAAAAATGGGCGCTTGCTCCTCCCCTTCTGAGGGTCAACCAGCAGGGTCCCTCCCACAGCAGAAGCGAGCGCAGGAGGCAGCTCCCACCCGGAAAGGAGGACGGCTGCCCACATCAGTGAGGGATACCCTGGTAAACTCAGGTCCGCGCGCCTGGCTCTGAGCGTGCTCAATTGGCTGCAAGCGTCGCGTAGCGGGTGTCCATGCCCGGACAGGTTGGTCGGAAGAGTCCGGGTTCCTCAGGGCAGGAGCAGAAGCAGCGGGTAGGGGAAGGGAGTGTGGGGGAAAACGGGGGCTGGGAAGAGGTTGCCTATTCAGGCCGCTGGCAGAGGGTTTCCTCCCTGGTTCTGAGGTCACGACTCAGGGCTCTATCCATCAAAAATGGAGGGAGACCCCCGCACGACCAGGGAACCTCTTCCTGAAACTCGGCTAAGCTTGACACTTTAGTCAGGCCTCGGCTCACCTCAACCTCTGATACAAGTCTTATGATTCGGCTACCTCTTCTACTACAGTGTCTACTGAGCTGGTTGCAGTTTGAACGAAGGTTGCTTGATGAATGGCCTAGGGACTTCATTTCATTAGATTAATATCGATAGTTGTGCACTGTTTCTTGCCAGCTAGATCAAGCTGTTAGACTGGAGTGATTCCCAGTGCTACACCTACAAATTGCCATGAGTCGATTGAAAAAAACACCCATTGATCACTTGTAACCTGGCACCTAGGTGATGCAATAGAAGTGCAAAAGAGGGCAGGTGTTTTGGGGGGGGGGGGTTTGAATTTACAAAGGAACAGGGAGCAGATGGACTCAAACTGAGGAGAGAGTGATAGCAAATGAGATGAACTGACTGAACAGGACTCCTGCCTCTGCATTGGGGGAGCACTTCTCAAAGGGAGACAAACCTCTGCATGACCCTTGTGATGGGTTGGGTCCAGAACCACTTGGAGCTGCACGATTGCAAGACTCTTCTGCCCTAGCTTCCTCAGCACTCGGGGCCCAGCACCGTCTTGCTGAGCCAGACCGCCGGGCTGGCCGTCTGTAACCAGACTCCAGAGTCTGAATTACTTGCCCAAGCCTGCAGGTTTACCTGAAAATCGCTCACAGAAGTCTGCTTGTCTTAACACTGTAGATGCCCAACTCCCAATGGGTTTAAACCCACATAAATCGTTGTACCTGTAGTACTAGCAGGGTAAACTCAAATTGTTTGCCTCTAACATTGATAGAGCATAAATGCACAGTTTGTTTTGCTCCCCGTATGAAAACATCCGTGAGATAATTATAAGTAAAAAGTGATTTTAATTAAAATACAGAAAGTAGGATTTAAGTGGTTCAAAGTAGTAACAGATGAGAACAAGTAAGTCACCAGCAAAATAAAATGAAGGCAAATCTATGTCTGTCAATGAGTCAGTAATCTCACCCTAGAATGCTTACGTATGTTTTTTGTCTGAGACTGAACTACCTCCAGCCTGGTAAATTCTTTCCCCTGGTACGTCTGTTCCAGTAGGTGGTAGCTAGGGGAATCTCTTCATGGTGGCTCTCCCCTTTGTCTGTTCCAGCCTATTTAGTATCTTGCATAAGCGGGGACCTTGTCCGCTCTGCTCGGGGTTCCCACCCCTCTTCTCAATGGAAAGACACCAGGTTAAAGATGGATTCACTTCAAGTGCATAGATCACTGTCACTGCAAGTACTTATTTGCCCTTGCCGCACCAGGGGCACAGGAAGACTACAGGTAAAACACACCCTTGCAGTCAGGTGGTCGATATATGAGAGCCAGCCAATCCAAGCACTATTAATGGCCCACACTTTGACATAACTTGCAATAGGCCCAATAAGTTATATTTCGTATTTCAGTTAGAAGTCAAGAGTGGTACATTTACACTCAGTAAGAAATTTATAAACTTTACAAGAGCCTTTTGCATGAAGCATATTCCAGTTACTTATATTCACTCATTACCATATTTTTATACAAATCATATAGACTGCAATGTCAACCCCTGCCATCACTGCTGGTTTAGGAAACATTTCATTCAGGGAATCACTAGTCAGTCAGGAACAGAGCACTCTGAAACACCGTGGTCAGAGGAGCCAATTTGGGAAAACATCTGGTGGACACTTTCACCCAGCCCACATCCTCTCACTCACAGTCTCTAGCATTCAATGTAGCGGCTCCAGGTTGCTGTTACAGGCCCGGCTCAGTCTGTGGTGTGCATCCACAGGCAGTTGCGTCTGGGTCCCACCCTGGAACATGTGCTTTTGAGATGCAGCCACATCCAGGCCCTGCCTCTGTGTCCAATCTTGGGATGCATGCTTCGAATTCAGTGTTCCTCTGTAGTGGGACTGATACGAAGGCAGCGAGGCTAGACTGGTTTTCTGGCTGACTCCTCCAACTGCTCACCAGTGTTTTCAGCGAACCTTCCCAACGCTCCCCTTGGCACATTCTGTTCAGTTCTCTCTCTTTTGCGTCAAGGATTATTAAACAAACGACCCAGGCCTTGTCAAAAGAGGTGGCTAAACATTCCTACTCTTAAGAGAGCAAAGAGTAACCAGATCAAGGTAACATACAATACATACACACTGCACGTCATTCCCTGCTCCGTATAACTCACTTACCCTAGGAGCATTCTGTGGGTTTGTAGGAGCCATCTAGAGTGTCTAGAGGCAGTCCTGCAACTCCTGCTCTCCTCCACTGAAGCCTGTCTCGCATGCTGCAGCCATACACGAAGCCAAATCTGCTGCTTGTATGTGCCGTCTCCTGCCTCAGCTTCTTCTGCTCATCAGTCTCTGTGTTTTTAAAGGCTAGACCTCAAACTGCTCTGTCTTTTTCACTCTTCTGGGAGGTTATTCTCTATGCCCACCCTCTGCTGAGAACGGCTGGAGAAAACTGGCTTTATCTGAATAGCAGTGATTGCCTTCTTCTGCCCAGGCAGATTTGAGGAGGGATTATTCTAATGACTGACTATTTATTGAGTAGATGCTCAGCTTTTGCCTCTTGGGGCAGAAGTTTGTTATGAACAGAGGCCACGTAAAAGGGCTAGTTATATCACTCAATAAGGCCCTTAGATGATCCTGGAAGCATTCCAGGCTATGCCTGTTAAAGATTAAGAAAGAAGGGAAGGAAACGGTGAAATGGAAAGAGATAAGAGTCGTACGGACTAATGCTATTTAACATCTATAGCAATGTCTAGAAAAGAGAGTAAAACAGTGAGGTGGCAAAATAGGGCAGATGATCTAAATTAATCAAGACTGTTAATCCAAACAGACGTGGGAAACTACAAAGGGATCTTCAACAAACTGGCTGATGGCAACACAATGTGCAGATGAAATTCAGAGTTGATGAAAATCAAGGATCCGTGTAAATATATCCCCAACTATTAACCAAAGTAATAGGGTTGAAATTGCTATGTTTAAGCATCAAGAAGCGATCCTTGGAATCACTGGCATAGTTCTCTGAAAACATCGTGCATATACGGTGACAACAAGAAAAGCTACAGAAGTGGGAATTTAGAAGGGGATACGATAATAAGAAGAGAAAATTCATTTGCTCTTGTAGCAGAGCGTCAACCCGCTCTCGGTTGGAAGGAGTTTAAAAACAGCCTGGCAAGGGCTGCCATGAGAGCAATCACGAGCGCTGGAAAAGCCAATCAGAACTAGGCAGGCCAGTATAAGAAGGTCTCCTGGAGAAAAGAAGTGAATTGGCTCCAGCGGGAGAGCAAGAAGGACTAGCTGCTGGTAGTAGACAGGGGTACCTTGAACAGAGCGGTACTGGGGAAGGGCAGTTGAGCTGGGGACTCTGGCTGCGACCCTCCCAGGCTGAGCCTTGCAGGAAAGCCTAGAAGGTATAGGAGGCAAGACAAGAAAGGCAGCAGGTCCAACCCGCTTGCCAGTGTGAGAGCCTATTTCAAACTGCAGATGAATTGGCATCACACGCCAGGAGTTGCTCTGCCTCCTTCTCCCTGTTGCCTTCACAGCCCCTAATACCGTCTTTCAGGCTGACAGCAAGAGTTTCAATCTGCACTGTCACAAGGTACGCTATTCTCTTTCAGTCCGCAAGGTCCACGTCTCTTCCAGCTCTCCTGCCCAGCTTTTTATAGGCCGCCGGCTTGACTGGGCTGTCCTCCGCCTTTCCTGACTGCTCTCTCCAAGTTGGCTTTTAACATTTTAACCTTGTTCTGAGGCGAGCAAGGCTGACTGCCCCACTAACCACCTCCCACTCAAGATCACCACCTCTGGGGAGGGGTGTTCTCCTTGCTTGATAGTCACTTTAGCGCACCTCAGAGTCGCTTCCGATCCTCAGTTGCTTATGCAGATGGGTCTCTCCTCCAATTATGATGCCACTTCCAGCCATGAAGAAGTAGGCTGGTACCTCCTCGCATGGCACCTCTGCTTGGTCAGTCTAGGAATTAGCTTTCAGTTCAGATGCCGCCCTTCTCTGGCACTTTTTCCCTGCCATACTGCCCTCTGTATTCTTTATCTTCCCAGTTCAGTGCCCACAGTCCTTCGTGGACACACGTGCTCTTACTCTGGGATGCTGT
>NC_133769.1:371937924-371965778 GCF_003597395.2 Chelonoidis abingdonii | reverse complement strand
ATTGTCTATATGAAGAGAAGATGCTACAAATCTCATTAATCTAGCAGATAAAGTTATAACCAAATCCAATGGCTGGAAGGTGAAATAAAAAAAAAAGTTCCACCTGGAAATGAGACATTAAAATTTAACTGTGGAGGGTAATTAACCATTGCAACAACTTCCTTATAGATATAGTGGATTCTCCATGACTTAGAGTTCAAAATCCAGAACAATGTCTTTCAGATTGATATGCTCTAGGTCATCCAAAAGTTATGGGCTCAATGTAGCAATTACTGGGTATAATTATATGGCCTGTTATGCAAGAGGTTACACTTGATGAACATAATTATTTTTCTGAACTTAAAATCTATGGACACATGAATTTATGAGTATTCAGCTGCTTGCCTTTGGTTTTAAGTTAGATGCTTTTATCACAGAACCATAGACATTAGAGAGGGGAAAATATACTCTAGGAAATGAACATTAATTGGTGTGGAGGATTGCATTGGTAAATTCCAACAATTTTATTATTTTCTCACTTATTCCTTGTGCTGGAGAAAAGTACTATTCAGTATAAGTAAGGACATCAGAATCTGTCCAATGCTAGCTGCAGGGGATAAAATTTGAGGTAGGACAATTTCTCGATTAAACAGTATTCAGGATCTTCATTTACTATGCATAATTGAAAAGAATGGGAAACCTGCACCTCATGCAGCCTCATGTCTTTATTTACTTAGTTTTTTCTCTCAGGACTGAGCGTATCAGAGGAATGACCACAGGGAATCATACCTCGGTGTCCCATTTCATCCTCTTGGGATTTGCCGACCACCTTGAGCTGAGCTGGGGGCTATTTGTGGTGTTTCTGTCTTGTTATCTCATTGCTCTGACTGGGAACCTTCTCATTATCTTTGTCACTTTGGCCAACGCTGCCCTTCACACCCCCATGTATTGCTTCCTCCGGAACTTGAACTTCCTGGAGATCTTTTACACCTCAGACACCCTGCCCAAGATACTGGCCAACCTCCTCTCAGAAGATAGAACCATCTCCTTCCTCGGCTGTGCAACACAGATGTATTTCCTTCTCTTCCTAGGAGGGACGGAATGTTACCTCCTTGCTGTGATGGCCTAAAAGCAACCAGACTCGGCAGCAACGCCGGTCCATGAGGCAAGGGATGGGGCAGCTAACTAACCTGTGGCTTACAACCAGCTGACGGCCTCTCAAAAACAAGGCAGGAAAAATCCCAGAGACAGGGCGGGCGGGCAGGAAAGCAAGAGAAGGGAGACAGCTGCAAGCACAGGCAGATGCTGCAGGAGGAAAAGGAGCCCACCTGCCAAAGCAGCAGGGCGGGAGGGCACATCCAGAGAGAGGGAAGTTGAAATGCCACCATGGGCACCAAACATGCCCCTTTCCGCTGCTTCTTCCTACGTGGGGAAAGGACAGAGCAACTGCTGGGCCGGAGTAGAGAGCAGAACCAGGTGAATAGGGAAGGTGGAGGGTGGTGGTGGTGCAATAGGGAGCGGAAAGGCCACGGGGAGCTCCATGCCACTGCCCCAGCTCCCTGCTACAACGGCACCTGCCACCACAGGAGCAAGGTGTTACAACCCCTCCCACAAAGCAGGCCTCCTCCTCTCCCAGCTCCAGCCCCAGCAGCAGCAGCACCACCAGCAACAGCAAATACAACAGCAACCCAGCCATAGGAGGCCCACAAATGATGGGAAAAATGGGGCCTTGCTCTCCCCTCTGAGGGTCACACCAGCAGGGTCCTCCCCACAGCAGAAGCAGCAGCCAGGAGGGCAACTCCCACCCGTGAAGGAGGACGGCTGCCCCACATCAGTGAGGGATACCCCTGGTAACTCAGGTCCCGGCCGCCTGGCTCTGAGCGTCGCCTCAATTGGCTCAGCGTCCGGTAGCGGGGTGCCATCCACGGACAGGTTGGTGGAAGAGTCCAGGGGTTCCTCAGAGGCAGGAGCAGAAGCAGCGGGTAGGGGAAGGGAGTGTGGGGAAACGGGGGGCTGGGAAGAGGTTGCCCTGATTCAGGCCCGCTGGCAGAGGGTTGTCCTCCCCCTGGGTTACTGAGGTCAGACTCAGGGCCTCTATCTCATCAAAAATGGAGGGAAGATCCCCCCCGCACCACCCCAGGGAACCTCTTCACTGGTGCCCGAAGCAACGTTCACCTCGGGGCTTGCAAGGGCCTCAGGTGACAAGGGGTCAGGAGGGACTCTATCAGAGGCCTCCTCAAGGAAGGACTCTGGGGGACAGGCGGTGCTACCCTCTATTGCTGCCACGTGATCCCTAGCTGGCCCCAGTGGATGGGATTCCCCTGGGGTAAGGCAGAAGGCTCAGTGTTAGTGGTCCCCTCCCTGGTTTTTCGAGGGCCTTCCACATCAGATGGGCGGAGCGGAGCTTGAGCCTTCCGCTTGCCCTGCTTCCACTGAACTTGAATTCAGCCTTCCATGGTAGCCTCGGTGGGATCATGAACAATGGTTGAGCCAGGGGACAGAGGCAGTGGCACGGGAACTTCGGGAGGTAGTGGTGGGGCAGCCTGAGGGAGGCAAAACTCCCCCCGAGGTGGGACCTTTCCCATGCCTGCCAATAATCCTGCTGCACCCTCCTCCATAGACCCCGCCAGACTGCACATAGTGGAGTTGGGGCTCTCCCACTTGTCTGGATGCTCTGGGGGGTGCCCCCAGGGCCTGAGTGGGAGCAGTTGTGGGCTGGGGAGGAGGAGGGGCAGATCCGGGTGCCAGGAAGCCAGGGGGGCTGGCAATGATGGGGCTGCTACCTTGCCTGGGATCATGGATTCCAGACATTCTCCATGCCAGGCCAAAGGGCAGTCCCTCCGGACATGCCCCATCACCCAGCAGAGGTAGCACCAGGCCTTCGCCACAGAGTAATGCATCTGGTAACAGGCCCCTTGGTAGGGGACCAGAAAGGACTCCTCGAGCACCTCACCATCATGTGCAGCCAGCAGGAGTCTCTCTATTATTAGTTCACCAGTGTCAAGTGAAAGTTTTCATGTAACAGTAACTGGGTGCCTCTCTGTCTGAGTTTTTACAATATCTGCGGAGGATGGTGGCTTCCCACACCCTCACAATGTGAGAGGGGGGCACAGACTGGCATGCAAGAAGGCTCAGTGGTTGTGCCCCAGAGAAGTCTGTCACACCCACCAATGAACAAGTCCTTCTAGACCATTTCCCTCTTCTCATGCGCTCAGTTACTGACAGAGAGACCGTGATTATGGCAGAGAAGTCAGGACTCTTTGGTTCTGTCTGTCATTCTCTCTGTCACCTTGGCCAACGTCCCTTTGCCTCTGTTTACCTATCTGTATATTGGTAATGTGTTCATAGTGACATGCCTTTGCTAAGAGTTTTGAAGATTCTTAAATGTAAGGTGCTGCACAGTATGATAACAGGTACTGATGAGAATTGCATATCTCTGATCCCTTAACAAAAGCCCTGTGTAGCTGCAGAAAGTGTTAATGTCTCCTCTTGGTCATCTTTTCCATAACTGTCTATCTACTATCTACCCATCCAACCTGGGCATTTACAGGATATCACACCCTTTGGAGACAGAGACGTTATCCCTTGTTTTCTTACTAATCAACTATAATTATTCAATATACACAAATACACAGAGCAACTAGTTTCTCTCTGAGTCAGCACAGAGCCCTTTGGGAAGGGTCCTTCCTTACTGTTTACACAAAAGTGCAGACATGGAAAGAGAGAGATTGGCTAGAGTATCTCCAGTCTCTGACCTGTTTACAGTCAGATGCCATTTCTCCCTAAGAGACTGAGCGAATTCTCCTGGGATTGCACAGAGCCATATTATAAAGAGTGCAGATATCTGTGTCTTCTTTTGTTGTCTGATATTGCTGCAGATGCTGGGGTGAGAAAGGTGTGGGACATGGATATATGAGGGAGATTCCCAGGATTCCATCTCAGGATTCACAGGTACTGCATCTCTTGCCAAGGAGCTCAGCAGCTCAACAAACCTAATGTAATGAGTGTGGGGTGGGATAGAGTGTAAGTCTGTGGTCCTTTCTGCTCTTCACCCCAGTAAACATCTCAAAGACCTTGCTAAGGGTGATGAGCTTTCTCCAGTATCACATGCCAAAATATCACTTTTTGCTGTGGCTCCCCAGCTGGTTCATGGTGGCTGCATTTCAGTGAAGAGGGAGTCCTTCCAGGCGAAAGGTGTTAGTAGATATATAACATAAGGTCAAATTCTTAGGCCGTGGCCCTTAATTTACTCAGACCTCACAGAGCCAATTCTGCCATGGGGGAAAGAACTGAGAAAAGACCTCAGGAGTCCTCTCTGTGTTAATGCACAGACACTATCACCACCTCCTCTTTCATCTCAGGACTCTGGCTATTAATAGGGGAGGGGGGCTGTTATCTGATTTTTATCTGCTGGAAAGGATGGAGGTGCTAGTGCTCCTCACTGGAACAATGATAAGAATTTTTCAACATGGGCAAGACGTCTTCTCTGCTAGTTTCATTCTAATAGTCTGCTGAAATGTTATCACTGAAACTTTTTTAAAAAAAAATCAGCCTGAAGCAGACACCCCACATGGGAAATTTCAGTCCAAAATGCTTAACATTTGGCAAACCTATGAGCAACTGAGAATGAGGTCTCCTAATTGAAGGTGTCAGACAGCCTTAACTAAAGTTAGTGCCACCAGCACCACCCTCAATGGCAATTCATTTGTGAGTCCTATTCACTTAAGCTCTTTGTTCCAATAAACGTCTGTGTCAAGGAGTTCACCAGGCCAAATATATATTATGTAAATAATTTTACGTGATCAATGTTATAGGTTCAGACTGTCAATGTAATTGAAACTTCCCTTATGCACCAATGTTAAAAGCCTAAATAATAAATGGGTGAACTAGAGTGCCTCGTATTAAATGAAGATATTGATATAATAGGCATAACAGAAACTTGGTGGAATGACAATAATCACGGGGATGCAGTAATACTAGGGTACAAAATATATTGGAAAGGTAGAAGAGCTTGTGCTGGTGGCGAAGTGACATTATATGTGAAAAAATGTATGGAATCAAATGAAGTAAAAATCATGAATGAATCAAACTACATCATAGAATCCCTATGGATAGAAATTCCATGCTCTAATATTAACAATATAGTGGCAGGGATATATTACTGAGCACCTGACCAGGACAGTGATAGTCAATGTGAAATTCTCAGGCCATTAAAATAAAAAAAAACGCAATAATAAGGGGGATTCCAATTATCCCCATATTGATCGGGCACATGTCACCTCAGGACAGTATGCAGTTGAGACCACTTGGAACAGCTGGTCCTGGAACCCACCAGAGAAGGGGCAATTCTTGATTTAGTCCTAAGTGGAGCACAGGATCAGGTCCAAAAGGTAAATATAGCTAGACCGCTTGGTGATAGTGACTATAATATAATTAAATTAAATATCCTAGTGCCAAGAAAAACACCACAGCAGCCCAACACTGTGGCATTTAATTTCAGAAAAGGGAACTACACAAAAATTAGGAGGTTAGTTAAACAGAAATTAAAGGGTACACTGCTAAAAGTGTACTCTCTGGAAGCTGAATGGAAACTTTTTAAAGACACCATAATAAAGGCTCAACTTGAATGTATACCCCAAATTAAAAAAAAAAAAAGAGAACCAAAAAAAAAGAGCCACCGTGGCTAAACAACAAAGTAAAAAAAGCAGTGCAGAGGCAAAAAGGCATCCTTAAAAAAGTGGAAGTTAAATCCTAGTGAGGAAAATAGAAAGGAGCATAAACTCTGGCAAATGAAGTGTAAAAATATAATTAGGAAGGCCAAAAAAAGAATTTGAAGAACAGCTAGCCAAAGACTCAAAAAGTAATAGCAAAAAATTTTTTAAGTACATCAGAAGCAGGAAGCCTGCTAAACAACCAGTGGGGCCACTGGACATCGAGATGCTAAAGGAGCACTCAAGGATAATAAGGTCGTTGTTGAGAAACTAAATTAATTCTTTGCATCAGTCTTCACAGCTGAGGATGTGAGAGAGATTCCCAAACCTGAGCCATTCTTTTGGGGTGACAGATCTGAGGAACTGTCCCAGATTGAAGTGTCATTAGAGGAGGTTTTGGAACAAATTGATAAATTGAACAGCAATAAGACACCAGGCCCAGATGGGATTCACCCAAGAGTTTTGAAGGAACTCAAATGTGAACTTGCAGAAGTATTAACTGTAGTCTGCAACCGATCATTTGAATCAGCTTCTGTACAAAATGACTGGAGCTGGAGAATAGATAATTTGACACCAATTTTTAAAAAGGGCTCCAGAGGTGATCCCAGGAATTACAGGACTGTAGGCCTGACTTCAGTACCAGGCAAACCGGTTGAAACTGTAATAAAGAACAATATTGTCAGACATATAGATGGATATAATTTTTGAGGAAGAGTCAACATGGTTTCAGTAAAGGGAAATCATGCCTCTCCAATCTAGTAGAATTCTTTGAGGGGGTCAACAAGCAAGTGGACAAAGGGATCCAGTGGACATAGTGTACTTAGGTTTTCAGTAAGCCTCTGACAAGTCCCTCACCAAAGGCTCTTAAGCAACGTAAGCTGTCATGGGATAAAAGGGAAGGTGCTCTCATTGACTGGTAACTGTTAAAAGATGGGAAACAAAGGGTAGGTATAAATGGTCAGTTTTCAGAATGGAGAGAGGTAAATAGTGGTGTTGCCCAGGTATCTGTTCTGGGACGAGTCCTAGTCAGCATGTTCATAAATGATCTGGAAACAGGTGTAAACAGTGAGGTGGCAAAATTTTCAAATGATACAAAATTACTAAAGATAGTTAAGACCCAAGCAGAGTGTGAAGAGCTCCTAAATGATCTCTCAAAACTGGGTGTCTGGGCAACAAAATAGCATTTGACATTTAATGTTGATAAATGCAAAGTAATGCTCAGTGGAAAGCAGATTCCCAACTCTATGTATAAAATGATGGGGTCTAAATTAGCTGTTACCACTTAAGAAGGAGAACTCACCATCATTGTGGATAGTTCTCCACTCAATGTGCAGCGACAGTCAAAAAAGCAAACAGAATGTTTGGAATAATGAAGAAAGGGATAGATAATAGGGGAGAAAATATCATATTGCCTCTGTATATATCCATGGTATGCTCACAACTTGAATACTGGGTGCAGATGTAATCACCCCATCTCAAAAAAGTTAGACTGGAATTGGAAGAGATTCAGAAAAAGGCAACACAAATGATTAGGGTACAGAATGGTTCCCTTATGAAGAGCGATTAGTAAGACTGGGACTTTTCAGCATGGAAAAGTGACAGTTAAGGGCAGATATGATTGAGGCCATAAAACCATGACTGGTGTAGAGAAAGCAGGAAAGGAAATGGTGTTTATTCCTTCTCATAACAAAAGAACTAGGGATAGGGTGACCAGATGTCCCAATTTTATAGGGACAGTCCCGGTTTTTGGGTCTTTTTTCTTATATAGGGTCCTATTACCCCCCATCCAATCCAATTTTTCACATTTGCAGTCTGGTTGCTCTAACTAGGGATTACCAAATGAAATTAATAAACATCAGGTTTAAAACAAATAAATGTAAGTATTTCTTCATACAATGCACAGTCAACCTGTGGAACTCCTTGCCAGAGGATGTTGTGAAGGCCAAGAGTATAACATGGTTACTCTACATCAAGCAAACAGGAAGAGGAATTTCAAAATTCCTGGGCATTTATAAGGGGAAGAGTGGAAGGTGTTTACCTGGATGCATGCAAGCAGAGTTCAAACTTCTGACCAGACTGGTGAGGATGTGCATTGTGGGACATCTTCCGAAGGCCTATTGCTGTGATAAAATCAATTGCAAGTGTCTACACTGGCACTTCAGTGACAAAACTTTTGTGTAAAAAGCCTTACAACTCTCATCAAGATAGTTTTATTGTGTGACTGAAACTGATGAGTTCCATCATCAAAAGTGGCTTTGCAGAGTGCAGACCTCCACTGTTTTTTTTTCACCAACAGCTGCCTTTGGGCGAAAAAAACTTGGCAGTGTAGAAAAGGTCTAAGGAACAATGACGAATAACCAGTATCTACACTGATGTTTCCCGCAGTTGTCTGTTATGGTTTCCCACACCATGACATGTAGGAATTATTGAAGCACAGAGCACCATAAAATATGCAATTGACATTAGTAGGGTCAGTTCTCCATAATTCTTATCTCTGAATAACGAAAATGTCATTTTTCAATGTGTGAAGATCAACCAATTTGCTTCACCCATGAGAATATCCCCCAGTAGTGCATATAGTGTTTCATATTAACAATGTCTTTCCTTCTAGGCATTTGTACTGTGATCATCACCCTAGGCCTGGACAAAAACAGGAAGTTGTGGGAACATAAGGTACATCCAGGAGACACAGTTCTGTCTCAGAGTTGGACACCTTCTCCTCTATTCCATGTTAGATTCCAATATAATCAACTTCACCAACCCCTCCACCTTCATCCTGATGGGCATTCCTGGCCTGGAGAGAGCGCACATCTGGATCTCCATTCCCTTCTGTGCTATGTACATCATAGCTGTCTTGGGAAACTTCATCATCCTGTTCATTGTGAAGAGGGAACCGAGTCTCCACGGGCCCATGAACTCTTTCCTCTGCATGCTGGCTGTCACTGACCTCGTCCTGTCCACATCCATCCTGCCTAAAATGCTGGCAATCTTCTGGTTCAATTCGAGAGAGATAGATTTCAGTGCTTGCCTCATCCAGCTGTACTTCATTTACTGCTTCTCAGCGATGGAATCTGGGATTTTCGTGGCCATGGCTTTTGATCGCTATGTGGCCATCTGCCATCCCCTGAGACATTCCATCACCCTGACAAACCCCGTGGTGGCCAAGATTGGTCTGTCCGTGGTGCTGCGCGGCATCATGCTCATACTGCCCTATCCCTTACTGGCAAGGCAGTGGCCATATTGCAGAACCAACGTCATCCCCCACTCGTACTGTGAGCACATTGCCGTGGTGAAGCTAGCCTGCACCGACATCCGCATCAGCAGTTACTACAGCCTCTCTATTGCATTCTTTGTGATTGGTCTGGATGTGTTTTTTATCTCTATGTCCTATACCCAGATCCTCAGGGCCATCTTCAGCCTCCCCACAAAGAATGCCCGGCTCAAGACTTTTGGGACCTGCTGCTCTCACCTGTGTGCCATCTTAACATTTTACATTCCAACTCTTTTCTCCTCCCTCCTGCACCATTTTGGCCACAATGTGCCTCTGCATTTACACATTCTCATTGCCACCATGTACCTCCTTGTGCCCCCCATGCTAAACCCCATCATCTATGGGATGAGGACCAAACAGATCCGTGACAAGCTGCTCTGGCTCATTACTCGAAAAGGCACCTAATACTTTCTCCTGGTTCTCTGGCTCTCACATCTAGCAGAGCTTGCTATTGTTGGGATTTGGGGGTTCCCAGTGAGTCTGATGCTGGGTAGAAATCAGGGGACTTCGATCCAATGCGATTCAATTCAATTCAATAAAGTTTTATTCAACATGTGCACAAAAGAGAGCCCCTGGTACCAAGAATCAGGCAGAGTCCCTCCAGCAAGGAGCCCCTCCCCTTGCTACTTTATAGCACATGGTGCTTATATAACAAGTTATATAACAACTTACATAATATGAACTTCTAACCAATCAGAGTTAAACAAACACATATATGGGTTTGTTTATCACATGCTTATAGTGCTCCAGTCCACATGCTGAGCTCACACCCCTCCCCGTGGCCTTCTCCAGAATGTTCCTAGGCTGGTGAGCCACAGCCTGCTTCCTTATGCATAAGCACCCTGTGAACCACATTTTATCTAAAATAAACACAACCATACCCTTCACTAGCGATGTGGTGCTGGGCTCTCTTCCCTGAATCACCTACTGGACAGTCAAAGTGACATTAATCCTTTCCTGGCCTTGCTGTGCTGTGTCAGTGTGACAGACTGGGGAATCAGTCTGTATAGAACTCATTAACTCATAGGGTTGCCTCCTTTCTAATTTCTGGTAATTGGATCCCTGAGGTCCTGCCCACTTCTTTCTTCAAGGTCCCACTTCTGTTGCGCAATCCTCTTCTCCCCTCCTCCTATCATTCACTGGACCATTATGACCTCCCACCCACCTTGATGTATTGGCACTTCCAAGGGCCAATTAGGCTCTTGAAAGCTTACGTTTTTAACAGACAACGTAGCAATTAGCTGACAGGAATAATGTATCCCATTCCTATATTCAAGTAATAAAATTATATTAATAATCCACTTACTCTGCTCTAATATTAACATGTTCTGACATATTTTGGGCTAGTCACTTAAGGGCAGTGGTTAAGTTTAAAAATTTAATGTTTATTCTTACTTTGTTACTAACTCTGCACAGAGAGAGAGACTCCATCAGGCCTCCTGGGTTCTCTCTCAGCTCTGGGAGGGGAGTACAGTAAGTTAAGGCAGGGGGGAAGATACATCTGGGGTCTATATAACATCAGATACTGGGTAAAACAAGTGGTCTATCTAGCCCCATATACTATCTCACACCAGTGCCCAATACCAGATGCTTCAAAGGGAATGAACAGAACTGGAAAATTCTGAGTGATCCATCCCCCATTGCATGGTCTCAGCTTCTGGCAAACAGAGGCAAGGGACACACAGAACATGGCCTTGGCTCCCTGCTAATAACTATTTTTGGACCTACCTTTCATTAACTTACCTAGTTCTTATTGGAGCCCTGTTATAGCTTTGGCCTTCACAACATCACCTGGAAAAGTGTTCCACAGGTCAACTGTGAAGAAATCTTTCCTTTGGTTTGTTTTAAATCTGCTGCCTACTAATTTCATTGGCTGACCCCTAGTTTCTGTGTTATTTGAAGGAGTAAATATCATTTTCTTATTGAATTTTTCCAAACCACTCACGATTTTATTTACACTCTCATATCCTCCTTAGTCATCTCTTATCAAAACAGAAAAGCCCCAGTCATTTTAATCTCTCCTAATATGGAATATCAGTTTGGGTCAATTAGCCTGTTAGTTGCATAAACTTTTCTGATCCTGTGTCATAACTAATAACTCACATTTGATTATATGAACCATCTGTACCCTTATGTCTTTTGGCTTTTACTGTATTCTTTGCTCATACTCCTTGTGCTAAAGGGCAGGAAGCTGGGGTGGAGGCATCTGTCAACAAATAGATTGGTCATTAAAGACACTCAGAGCATATAGAGAATTGCCTGAACAAAACAAAGGAGTAACTGCATTTCAAATACAACCAGCTTTCTTCTGCTTCTCTATGGAGATATACCTATCTCATAGAGCTGGAAGGGACCTTGAAAGCTCATCAAATCCAGTCTCCTGCCTTCACAACCAAGACCAAGTACTGAAGTTGCCCCAGATCCCTAAATGGCTCCCTCAAGAACTGAACTCACAACCTTGGGTTTAGCAGGCCAATGCTCAAACCACTGAGCTATCCCACCCCCCCATGGAACCTCTCCAGAGGAGGGAATAGAGAGAAGAACGGTTGGTCCAGTCTTTCAAAAATACAGAGACTGGATGAGTCAGAAGAAGCTGTGGCAGGAGAGAGGCACAAGGGCAGCAGAGGGGACTCTTTGGTTACAGGGCTCTGGCTGCAGCAGAGACCGACTCCAGCTAGAGTTGAAATCATGACTTGATGGAGTTTGACCCTGGACATTCAAGAGGGCTGTGACCAAATCCCACAGAATGCTCCAGGGCGGTGGGAACAGAGAGGCAGGAAATTGTAGGCAGGTGTTGCATTGTCTTTTCCTAGATCTCATATCTCTTGGTCTGTCCAAATTAGAAGAATAGTTTTAGCAACTCCTTTTGCGAGCCCCGTTTGCAAGTCTGTTTGCTTTAAGGACCATGTGCCCCAAAGGACAGAAACTGGACACAGTATGTGCCCAAGGGGGAGTTTTGGGAAGAGTGCGCTGAACCAACTGTAGAGTTTACGGGAGATGGGCCAAAGCTAGTCTCAGGGCCTTGCTGTTTGGCACACAGATCTCGACTCCCAGAGGGAGGCACTAGAATGGAAGCTGCACCCTGAGAGTGGGCCTGGAAACCCAGAGCCAGAGGCAGGGCCTCAACATTGCTCGGACTCAGGAAATCTTAAAACACACAGGGATTCAGCATGTGGAACGAAGACAAAGTCATTCATTGAGGGTCCAGCAGTTGGAGCTTGAGCAGGGCCATGACAGCAAACCTGGAGCTGCTACATGGATGTTAGGGGACTGTGTGTGGAAGGGGAGTAGGACTGGGTGCGGAGGTGTCCACAAGATGTTCTCTCCACTCAGACGTGGCTCCCCTGCCCTCAGGGTTTACCTGATTGTTCTCATTCCCGGACAGATCCAGCCAGGCTCCCTGAGGAAATGTTTCCTGAACCAGACAGTGCCAGCTTGGGGCGAGGGAGGGTTTTTTTCTCTCCATTGGAAAGTCCTCCCCAGAATGGAAGAGGCAGGAAATCCCTGTTCTAGTGGATTCCATCTCAACACTTCCTCTCTGCATTTTCCTCCATCTCTCCCTTTCCTTTGTAACTCCCCCCCCCAAGTCTCCCTCTCTCTTTGTCACTTCTGATGTGCATCCCATGCTAGGTGCCTGTTACAAATGCTGAAGGCGCCATTATTCCCTGAACTTCAGTGGAATTGCAGGTGTAGTGCTGTGAATCACTGCATCTGGAGCTGATCTAGCTGAGCACGATGCAGTGCACATTAGTCTTTGTATAAATTCAGGTAAAACTAATTCCCTGCCTATTACCATTAAGCAACCTGCTGAGTGCAAACTGCCACCAGCTCTGTATTAACCTGTCTGGAAGGATTGCTGGGCAGGTGGCAGCTGCATAGACAGGGCTGGAGGCTACTCGAAAGATGCGGGCTCTCGTACAGCAACAGCTGCTGCCCTGTTCCCTTCCGCAGCCTTCGTGGGGATGTCGTGGCAGCAGGCTTGCTGCACAGCAGTAGATCTATGGAACAATGGTTACCCCAGCTCCCGTGGAGGACAGAGAATGGGGGAGAGGGCTGAGGAAGGCTGAGGAATTCCAGGCTGATATTTTCAATGATCGTGGTCCCTAGTAGCTGCTCCATATAAAGGGGCAGCACAAGATCAGGATTGAGGATATTTGAAGCTGAAGCCAGCAACTGCCCCCATCAGGGCTGTGTAGGTTTTGGCAGCTTTCATACTGAGGACACATTATTAGAGGGAAAGACCAAGAAATTCTAAATTGGGCCTGCCAAGGAAGTCCACCACATGGCTCGTGATACGTGGGCAAGGGAAGTTCGGTGGCATGACAAGACTGCCACTGCACAAATATACAACCAGATCCCCTTAATCACCTTCCCAGAGACCAACCCGGGCAGCGCTCAGTTTGCAAGGAGGCTACGTTCCTTTGGGATTTGCCATGAAGATGTTGATGGTGACTGACGGGACAAATGGCTCCCTAGATACTCTGGCAAATGGTCTGTTGATCCAGTAATGTGTGTGAGGCTGAGGTCTGGCAAACAGAAAATGCAGGTGATGTTCGCTGAACAAGGGAAATGGGAAGGACATTTTCAGAGGGTAACGTATTGCTTGTGTGCTATGTAGTGGGGAATACACTCTTTCATTTTCCTTTCCTCTGCTTTCCTCCTGTGATGCAGACCAGAATGTACAGTAGTCTTTTCAGGACATGGATGTATCATTTATATTAAAACACAAATGTAGATCTTAGAAAGCTCTAGTTTGGAAGCTATATTACTGTGACACGCTGTACCCCAAAGCAACACCCTGGTATTCCCATGTTCACCAGTTATATAATTGCAACAAATCTTCTACAAAATATATCATGTGAGGTGTCTGTAGAAAAATCCTGGTTTGCTGACTATGATTATCCTATTTGTATGCATGTGTCATTTTTGTATCTAAAGTTATGAATATTGGCTGCATACCTGTATTTCAAATGTGTTTGCTCCTGTGACAACTACAAGAAGGTAGTTTATATCCAGTCTAGGCAGCAAACTGTGAGTTGGCTATTAAAGTTCATGGCTCATCAATGAGCACAATGGGCCATGGAAGAAATGTATCCTCCTCTGATGGACTTTCCTGGGGATGTTCTCACCAGAATGAGCATTATAGTCCCTGCTATGACTCATAGTATCATGTAGGGGCATGTGGCCAGGTCATGTGACACTGGACTCCATCTTGTGCCTACACTTTTACACTAACCGTGCTGGGGGCTTTTGCTTGGAAAAATGAAGTTTTCCCTCACATTGTAGAAACTAAAAAAGAGAGAAGTATCATCACCATTTGGTCTTGCTCCTCCCACAACAGAATATCTGAAAACATGTCTACAGGATAAAAAGAGTTTTACTGGGGAGGTGGTCCTAGGCTGGAAAAGAGAAATGAACTTGGTGAACTGTTTATACTGTCAGAGGGAGACACTGCTTGATTCAAATCCTATCTAACTTATAGAACTCAGATTTTGATTTTGTTTTATTTTCTAGGTAATCTACTTTGATCTGTACAGTTATTACTTATAATCACTTAAATTTATCTTTCTGTTTCTAATCCGTTTCATATTTGTTTACCAAAAACAATGTGCTTTGTTCATGCATGGCTGGCAAAAGCATTTCTGTAACTCAGATAGGTGTGTCCCTGTCTTTGAATGTTTGTGTGAGTGCAGGACCTGAAGGGGGCTGCAGCTTGTCACAGGCTCACAGTGTGAGGGGCGCCCAGATTGGTATGCCAGGGGGATCAGTTCCCCAGTTCCAGGTTGCACCTGGGGCAGACCATCACAGTAGTGCTGCAAGCAGAGTGAAATGCACAGCTTGTTCTGATTGAGATTTGCACTTTATACGCTGGTGTGGAGAATTTAAGTGAGAGGTTAAGTGTGGCAGCTGGAGATCAGTCAAAGTGGTTACTAGTGTATTATTTTCTGTTTGCTTATTTTAGGAAAGGGAAGTACAGCAGCAAAGCAACACAATGAGTGAAAACAGTGTAACAATTATGAAATTGGAGCTGTTCACATTGCAGACTGTAGAAAAATAAAACAAGAACATAGAAGAATTTTGGAGCTAAAGCAGACAGAGGTTTCCAGAATGCAGGCAGAGCACAGAATGGTTATGGAACAGAAACAAGAAGACATTGAGGAAGAGGATGGAGAGCAGTAATACCAATTGGACTTGCTGGAAAAGCAGAACCAGAACCCTCTGACTCCACTGATTCTCACCTCCCGCAAAGTCTACAAATGGGAATAGTTGTGTCCTGCATCCTGAAGCAAGAAAGAGCGTTCTGCAGGGACCTCAGAGTGAAAGGGGAAAGTCCTAGGAACTGCTGAGGGAATGGGAAAAAGTCTCCTTGATTCGTCTGCAGCAGGGGAAACTTTGATGCTTCGAGGGCTGGGCGTGGTTGAGACCTAGAGGTGAAGACAGAGTCTCCTCAATGAGGAAGGAGTTTGTGAGGAAGGAGTTTGTATTGTCTGTCAGGGACAAAAAAGTCCGGATTGCATCTTAGCAAGGGGCAAACCCAATGCTAGGGAGAACAGGAAGCTGTGTCCTGGAGCGGAGCCCAGCGAAGGGGGATGGAGTCGTAGGGACCACTGAGAAAGTGGGTGAGGTTTACTATAACACCGCAGCAGGAGGGAACACCACTGAGGAAAGGTGGGGCTGTAGCATATGCAAGTGAGACAGGTATCCAAGCTGTTGGATGTCAGTCTTTCACAGCTGAGCAGGGGATAGCTCCCAGGATGGAAAGCACAGAGGGGGCCCCAGAGAAGGAAACTGGGGAAAGACTAGATGGGGTACAAGAAAGTATCCTCACTGGTCACATGGGGGAGAATGTCCAGGAAAGAATGGCTGGTTCAGCAGATTTGCACTCAGCCACCCAACCTATTGTTCAGGTTTTCAAAGCCAAAGGTTTAACTGACATGCTGGCAGGTGGCAGTCACACAACTGACCTCTCTGGGGTATAAAGAGGGGTGACGGAGGGCACCCCAATCCAGGTCCCAATTTTTCAGGACTTAGTTTCTGATGTGTTTTTGAAAACTAACTCTGTCTCTTCGAGATCCTGTGGAAGAAATGGTTGTTTGTGAAAATGTTAATGACCCACCTGAAGGAGGGAAGGAGGAAATTCCCTGATTTGGGAATACACAGATAGCAGCCCTGACAGGGCTGCTGAGAAAAGACATAGCTCTTAGCCCAGAGAGCACAGATCACAACCCTTGAGGAAAGGGGGATGGGAAAAGTCCAAATGCTGGGAGTGGGGATCACAGGGAAACCACTGCAGAGGGGTGGGGAGTAAATTTTTGGAGGGACATAATCCTGGGATTTGAAAGCAGCTCCACAGAGGGCTAGCTAAAGTGCAAAGTCCCCTTACATCCTTACCTCACCAGACCCTGGCACACCAAGACACCAAAGATGACTTTACACTGAGATCTCATACTGAAGGAGACACTAGGAGAGAAGGAAAAACAGTAAATCAACACGTTAAGGTTCGGGAAGGAGTTGAAAGACATAATTGATATTGAACAAACCGGACTATCCAAGCAGAAGGCGTGAAATAATACAAATATTTGGAAATCCCTACTGTTGATGAAAGATATTCCTATGGAGGTACTGCTTCTCAGCTAACACATGCAGAAAGGCTCAAAGCTTTTCATAGCAGGGAAATTATACACCTGGTCTTCTGTGTAGAAGGACAAACTGAGGCACACCTCTGCATGGAATTTGAGAATATCTGTGTTGAGCTATCACCAATAGGAAAAGCACAAAGATTAACAATGCTGCCCAGATACAAAGAGAAGTTTTCTAGCAACCCAGAGAAGGCACTTGCTGGCTTTTGAGATCACTAGGCTGATCTACAAAATGTTGAGAGGTACAGAGAACTTTTTAAGAACATCTGTGGATAACACTAAAATATTTCTAAGTAATTCTAATACTTGGTCATACTGCCACCACCTTAGTCAGCGACTAACACACCTACAGTAAATGAAGGGGGGAGGTATCACAGTCTGTGCCACAAACAACATTCTGGCACCTTCTTTGGGTTTTGTCAAATTCTGATGAAAGTGTTCTTAAAAGGGGGAACACGTGCTGGGTCATCATCCGAGACGGCTATAACATGAATATATGGCAGAATGCAGGGAAAAACAGAGCAGCAGACATACAATTCTCCCTCATGTTCATTTTTTTAAATGAACATTATCAGCATGGAATCATATCCTCTGAAATGGTGGCCAAAGCCTGAAGGGGCATATGAACTTAGGATATCTGGCATGTAAATACCTTGAAATGATGGCTTAAAAAGTGTCACACAAACACCTGTTCTCACTTTCATCTGATGCCAATAAGAAGCAGGCAGCCTTATTCCTGAAAAATGTAAATAAACTTATTTGCCTTAGTGATTGTCTGAACAAGAAATAGGACTGAGTGGACTTGTAGGTGCTAAAGTTTTGCACTTTCATGATAAAGAGACTGCATTACGGTACTTGGATTTTATTATTTTACAGTGCAAATATTTTAAATAAAAATAATAATATAAAGGAAGTGCTTTGCATTCTTAGCTGCAAATGTAGAAAAAACATCCCAAAATAGTTAATAAATTTCAATTGATATTCTACTGTTGAAAAGTGCGATAAAATATGATTAATCACAATTATTTTTTTCAGTTAATCATGTGAGTTTACTTTGATCAATCGACAGCTGTCATCTGTACGCTATTCATTATAATCAGTAACTATCTACCTTTCATACTTAATGAATCTGTTTGATTTATTTTTATTTTTATTTGTTAATTTTTTTAACTATGCCTGTGTGTTCTCTGAAATGCAAAAGGGAATTATGCTTAGGAGCAGGGGCTGGTGCACTCTACTTTTCACACCGAGGAGGGATAGACTGGGTAACAAATTTACACTGATCAGGCTTCTGACCAGGGCAAGACAATATAGTTCTGGGGTCCTAGGCTGGGGAACTTTGGGAGAACTAGCTGGAGCTAGTTGGTCCATGAGTGGCTAGTGAAAGTTTTCATGTAACTGCAGCTGACTCTGTTCCTGTTTCCATACGACTATGTAAGTGTATAACCTGGAGAGGATTGCAGCTTGGAAAAGCCTCAGACTGTGAGAGGGGACCCAGATTGGTAACCCAGAGGGCTCAGCAGTACCCCAGTTCCAGGTCCCAACCAATGAACAGGCCCTGCTGGATTGTTAGTCCACCTCCTTCTTGTCATGATCTCAGTTACTAACAGAGAAACGTCAATATGAGCAGGGAAGTGAGGACTCCTTGGATCTGTCTGACATTCTCTGTATGATCTTGCCTAAATCACATATCCCCATACCTCAGTTTACCTATCTGCATAATGGGGATATGTTCATAGTGACTTTACTTAGCTAGGTGTTTTCAAGATCCTTCAGTGAAAGGTGTTGCCCAGTATGATGCTAGTTACTGATGAGAATTATTGATCTCTGAACCCAAAGAGATCGCCCTTTGTGCCTGCGGAAAGTGTTCGTGTGTCTCCTCAGTCATCTGTCTGCAGATCTGTAGACTATCTACCGATCCATTCTGGGCATTTCCAGGATATCAGGCCCTATAGTGGTCTAGGCATTATCCTCATTTTCTTCCTAATTAGGTACAATTTTTAAATACACAGAGCAGGTGGTTCTTCACTGACTTAGCAGGGAGCCCAAGAGTTCCTCTTTCCCTTTGGGAAGGTCCCTTAATTACTGTTTACTCCTATCGCTGGATAAAGGGCACAGAAGTGCAGACAGGTTTGTCTCCAGTCTGTTTACATCAAGATGCTGCTTCTCCCCTAGAGGCTGAGCAAATCCCACTAGGATTTCACAGAGCAATATTATCAATGGTGCACACTTCTGTATTGGCACTTGCCATGGGATGCTGCTGCAAATGCTGGGATGAGTAAAGTGTGGGATAGAGATATCTAAGGTGAATTCCCAGGGAAGACACTTCTCTCTCAGAATTCACAGGTACCCATCTCTTCCTGAGGAGCTCCCTTGCTCAACAAACCCAATGCAATGTGGGCATGATGGGGTAGAGAATAGGTCTGTGAACCTTTCCACTCTGAACAGCCAGAGTGCTTCCTCCTGATGATGAGGTTGCTCCAATATTATGGGCCAAAATTTCCCACTGTTTCGTGCCCTCCTGGCTGATGGTCTCCAACCCCATGGTGGCTGCATTTCAGTGGCCCATAGTTTGCTGAGGCAAAGGTCCCCTTGGAGTAAGAACTGTTTAAGGATCTCAAGAGCCAGCTGTGTGTTAATGCATAGACACCGTCACCCCTTCTTCTTCCATTTCAGAGCTTTGGCTGTTAACCAGGGGGGGAAGGGGACGTCGAGAGGGAGGAATGGGGGAGTGTTAACTTGCTTTTATCTGCTGGAAACCATGGAGGTGCTAGGGCTCCTAACTAGAATAATTATGATTTTTTTTTAAACATGGGCAAGTCACCTTCTCTCCTAGCTTCATTCAAGAAGTCAGTTGAACTGTTATATATCAAACTTTCAAAAAACAATTTAGCCAGAAGGAGACACCCATTGCAGGAAATTTCAATTCTAACACTTAAAGTTTGGCAAATTTATAAGCATCAGAAAATGAGCTCTTCTAATGCAAGGTGTCAGACACCCGTAACTAATAGGGGTGCTACCAGTACCATCTAAAATGGCCAATCCTTTTGTGTATCCCATTCAGGTAACCTCTTTGTTCCAATAATGTCTGTCGCAAGGAGTTCCACTGGCCAAATATGCATTACGTAAACAATTTTCTTTTATCGGTGTTATATGTTCAGAGTTTTAATATAATTGAATGTTCCCTTGTTCATGCGTTGTGAGAAAGAGTAAATATAAAAGCCTGATGTACTTTCGTTATCAATAGATTCATAGGTTTCAAGGTCAGAAGGGCCATTGTATCATCTAGTCTGACCTCCTATAAAATAGAGGCCATTAAATTTCCTCCAGTCACCTCTGAATTGAGCCCAATGACTTGTGTGTGACTAAGGCCTGGTCTACACTAGGATTTTACATCATAGACTCACAGAGCCACAGGGTGAAAACGGATGACAAACATCAGCCAGTATAACCTTCTGTGAAGATGCAGGATCTGTTGCTTCTGAACCATCACAGACAGATGGCTATCCAGCCTCTACTGAAGAAGCTTCTACAGGCCTCCTGTTCTTACAGTTGGGAAGATTTCTGCGAGATTTCATCTAAATCTGCTCTGCTGGATTTTGAACCTTTTGTCCTGTGCTCAGTGGCAAGATAGAAGAACTTTTCTCAAGTATTTGAAGATTGTTGTCATATCCCCCCTCAGTCTCCTTTTTCCAAACTAAATATCAGCCTCTGATACTACGGCTTGCATTTTATCCCTTTGATCATCTTTGTCTCTCGCCTCTGGATCCTTTGCAGTTTCTCAACATCCTTTCTATATATTTATAACCAAAACTGTGCACAGTACTCCAGCTGAACCCTAACCAGTGCTGAATAGAGAAGTAGCATCACCTTCTGTGACTCGCATGCTCTGCCTCTGCTAATGCAACAGAAAATTGTTTTACATCTTTTGAAATAGTAAAAAAAAAAAAAATCTACATTCCTGAGAGATGTAGCTATATTAACCCAACCACAGTGTAGACAGAATGAGTTCAGGGAGGCGAATTACCTATACTGAAGGAGGAATCCCTGCCATCAGTGTCAGTAGTGTTTACACATAAGTGCTATGGCAGCGTCGCTGTAGCATTTTAATGTGGACAAGCCAGTAATCAGATCTTACAGAAAAGCATCCAGTCTGGATCTGCAGGCATGGGGAGCTGGAGAATCCACCACTTCCCTTTGCAGTGTGTTTAGGGTGACCAGATGTCCCGATTTTATAGGGATAGTCCCAATTTTGGGTTTTTTTTCTTATATAGGCTCCTATTACCCACCACCCCCTGTCCCAATTTTTCCCACTTGCTGTCTGGTCACCCTAAGTGTGTTCCAATGGCTAATCACCTTCTGTGCTAACTATTTGGCCCTTATTTCCAACTGGAATTTGTCTGGATTCAGCTTCCAGCCCCTGGGCCCTGCTCTGCCTTTCTCCACTAGATTACAAAGCCCAATATTAGTATTTAAATTAAATAAATGAAGCTCTTTTAAGTCTCTCACTGTTCAGCATTTTCTCCAGCCTCCAAACATTTTTGTGGCTCTTTTCTGCACCCGCTACAATTTTTCAAGATCCTTTTTGAAATGTGGATCCTGGGACTGCACACAGTTAGTTTCACCACTGCCATGTGCAGTGGGAAAATCCTTCCCCTGTTGCAACTGAACACTCCTTTGCATCCGAGGATCTCATCAGTCCTTTTGGGCAGAGCATCGCACTGAGAGCTCACAATGAGTTGGTTCTACACAATGACCCCTAAATCCTTTTCAGGGTCCCTGTGTTCCACGATACAGTGACCGAGCCTGTGGGTTTGGCCTGCTTCCCTCTTCCATAAGGATAACTTTGCATTTAACTATATTAAAATATTTTGCTCAGCTCACTAAACACTCCACATCAATCGGTGTGCCTGTCCTGGCCTCATCATTGTATGCTCTCTGCCAATCTTTGGGTCATCTGCAAATTTTATTTGCAGTGATATTTTATTTGCTTCTAGATCATTGATGAAAATATTGAATAGCATCAGGCCTAGAACTGATCCCTGCAGAACCCAGCTGGAAACACCTCCATTCATTGACAATGGCCCATTGACAGCTGCTGGTAGTTAACCAGTTTTTAGTTAGTTTTAGGTAAGTATGATATTGTACAGTGTTCAGTTTTTTTATCTGAATATTTATCCTACTCATTGAAATGTCTCAGAGAAATTGAAGTCTATTGCATCTGCACTGTTCCCTTGATCATCCAAACGCGTTCACTT
Organism: Chelonoidis abingdonii; assembly: GCF_003597395.2. Taxonomy (NCBI): domain Eukaryota; kingdom Metazoa; phylum Chordata; order Testudines; family Testudinidae; genus Chelonoidis; species Chelonoidis abingdonii. The sequence continues at coordinate 371,943,919 of NC_133769.1, read as the reverse complement.
ATTGAAGGAGGAAATTGGGTTTATGTGACAAGAAGTGCCTTACATTAACCATGTTGTTGACTGGCATTAATTATATTCCTAGGCTATTTTTAAAGGAATTTCATATCAGTGTTCCATTGTTTCCGAAACTTGTCTAATCCCTTTTTTTTAAACTTACCCTTTATTTTTTAAAAGTCTACGTATAACACAGAACTACCCTGTATTTGCCTTTTTTTTTTTTTTTTGGTCTCTCCTGCCGCCTGATTGTGTAATTCTAGTTCTGAATGAGATGTGTGGTTTCTTGGTGAGTTCGTAACTCTGCTGTTTGTAACCCTATGGTTCTATTATAGATGGTGTTTAACATCCTCCTTTACTGCTAATGAACTTGAAAGTGTTTCATCACCTCGTGTTGTTTGAGTGCCCCATACTGCTTCTTTTCTAGTGCGGAACAAAAATATTTATCGAACAAATCTATCTTTTTTGCAATATTAACGAGATGCTTTTCTCCCTCTAGGAAATGGCCGAAACCTTTTCTAGGATTTCTTTTGTTCTTAAAAAACTTAATAACCTCCTATTCTGATCCTTAGTCCTGCCTAGCATGGAGTTTTCCTTTATGTTTTTAACATTCTCTATCAATTTTTATAACTTTCAATTTGTATGGCTTGCTATATGCATTCCCTCCCCCTCCATTTGTTTCCTCCCACTAATTGCTGACTTCCCTCTGCCACTAAACAGGGTTTTTAGTCAAAGTTGTTCTCCTACATTGACTGTGGAATTGTAGCTTCTTAGCAATCTAATGCACTATTGCCAATGAACTTCCAAGTTTCATTCCCATTTTGCTGTCTACATTTTTCCTCCCTGTCATTTTTCCTGGTAATTTCCCTCAAGTTTGGAGAATTAGCCCATTTCAGTCACTGTCTACAGACATTATTGGTAGGGAACTCTTCTCTGTCTGCCCATTTAAATGTAATCAATTCAATTTTTTATTTTTCCCTCCTGTATCATATGCCCCCTTGTTTGTCTCCTCCCTAAACTAAACACTCTCAGTCTTTTCAGTCTGTCTGCACATGGTAGCCTCCAACATTTTCAACCCCTGTCTTAGAAATCCCTTTTAGAACTGTTATATCCTTGCAGTAGAGTCTGGATGACCCAAACTGAGCGTATCTCATTTCTTAGGCATCCAGATAGTTTCTTTCTTTGCTCACTGCTGTGAATGAGCAGGAGTTTCCATGGAGCTGCCATCAATGATGCTCAGGTCTTTTCCCTGAGGTGTGTTTAGGCTGGGATGTTTCCTCTGGAATAGGTGTCGACTCCGTGGGTGCTCCGGGGTTGGAGCAGCCCCAAGGAAAAATTAGTGGGTGTTCTGCACCCACTGACAGCCAGACTCCCCTCCCCATGCCCCTCCACCCCACCTCACCTCCTCCTCTACCTCTACCTCTGCATCCCCCCTCAGCACGCCCCATCCCTACTCCTCCACCAAGCTCCCAGTGGGCCAAGCTCTGGGGTGGAGAGGCGAGGAGCAAGAACATGGCACACTCAGGGCAGCAGCGGAGAAGAGGCGGGGCCGGGGAGGGGAATTGGGGAAGAAGCCAGAATAGGGCCCGGGAGAGGGTGGAGTTGGGGCGGGGACTTTGGGGAAAAGGTTTGAATGAGGGCAAGGCAGGGTTGCAAGGGAGTGGGCAGGAGTGGAATCGGGGTGGGGCCGGAGGCAGAGAGGGGTCAAGCACCAACTGGCGCAAAAAGAAGTCGGTGCCTATGTCCTCTGGCACACGTCTTAGAAAAAGGTTTTTTTTCCACTCTCAGATTTTGAGCAACAGTGTTAATGGGGAATTCCCTACAGCATGGACTCTCTAGCCTGTCTCTCATTGCATTAAGTAACAATTAGGCATAATCAGTATTGACACTCGTGTTTCCTGCTGGTGCCTATTAAGGTTTCCCACATCACAATGTGTAGGAATTATTTGAAGCATGGAGCACCGTAAAATATGTAATTAGCATTAGGAGCATCTGTTATTCATAATTCATTTTTCTCAATAATGAAAATGTCAAATTTCAGTGTGTGAAGAGCCACCAATCTGTTTCACCCATGAGAACAGCCTCCAGTTGAGCATATAGTGTCTTGTATGAACATTGTCTCTCCATCAAGGCATTTCTCCTGTGACCATAACCCTAGACCCTGAGCACATACAGAAGTCAGAGAAACTTATGTTACATGCAGGAGACACGGTTCTGCCTCAGAGTTGGATACCTTCTCCCTTGCTCCATGTCAGATTCCAACACAACCGACTTCACCAACCCCTCCACCTTCATCCTGCTGGGAATTCCTGGCCTGGAAACAGCTAATATCTGGATCTCCATTCCCTTCTGCACCATGTACATCATAGCCATCTTGGGGAATTTCACCATCCTGTTCATCGAGAAGAAGGAACTGAGCCTTCATTGACCTATGTACTATTTCCTCTGCATGCTGGCCATCACCGACCTGGTCCTCTCTACGTCCATCCTGCCCAAAATGCTGAGCATCTTCTGGTTCAATTCCAGACAGATCGATTTCAGTGCCTGCCTCACCCAACTGTATTTCATTCATTGCTTCTTCATGACTGAATCTGAGATTTTCGTGGCCATGGCTTTCGATCGCTACGTGGCCATCTGCCATCCCCTGAGACATTTCACCATCCTGACAAACCTGGTGGTGGCCAAGATCGGCCTGGCTGTGATGTTGCGTGGTGGCATGGTCGTACTGCCCTATCTCCTCCTCGCAAGGCAATGGCCATATTGCAGAACAAACATCATCCCCCACATGCACTGCGAGCACATGGCTGTGGTGAAGCTGGCCTGCGCCAACACCCATGTCAGTAGTTATTACGGGCTGTTTGTGGTATTCTGTGTAACTGGTCTGGATGTGATTTTTATCGCCGTGTCCTATATACAGATCCTTAGGGCCATCTTCAGCCTCCCCACAAAGGATGCCCAGCTTAAGACGTTTGGGACCTGTGCCTCTCACCTCTGTGCCATCTCGGCATTTTATATCCCATGTCTCCTTTTCTCCCTTACGTCCCGGTTTGGCCAGAATATGCCCCTGCATTTCTACATTCTCAGTGCCAATGTGTATCTACTGGTGCCCCCCATGCTAAACCCTATCATCTATGGGATGAAGACCAAAGAGATCCGGGGCAGGATCCTCCAGCTCAATGTTCAGAAAGGGACTAAAATTTTCTATTAGTGCTCTGGTTCACAGGCTCAGCTTTATGGGGAGCTGGCTGGTGATTGGGTTCTGGGTCCTCTTCTCTGCATCATTGGCTGACCAAAGAGACATTAAATCCTTTCCTGATCATACTGTGCTGTGTCAGCCTGACAAACTCTTTAACTCATAACGTTGCCACCCTTCTTATTTCTGGTAACTAGACCCCCGATATAAGGGGGTTCCAAAGAGGATGGATCTAGACTGTTCCCAGTGGTACCTGATGAAAGAACAAGGAGAAATGGTCTCAAGTTTCAGTGGGGAAGGTTTAGGTTGGATATTAGGAAAAACTATTTCACTAGGAGGGTGGTGAAGCACTGGAATGGGTTACCTAGGGAGGTGGTGGAATCTCCTTCCTTAGAGGTTTTTAAGGTCAGGCTTGACAAAGCCCTGGCTGGGATGATTTAGCTGGGGATTGGTCCTGCTTTGAGCAGGGGATTGGACTAGATGACCTGCTGCGGTCCCTTCCATTCCTGATATAATATGATTCTATATGCCCTTCCCCTGCTTCCCATTTTCCTTCAAGGCCCCACCCACTTCTACACCTTTTCTCCTAAGGCTCTGCCCCACCCCTCTCTCCTCCCCATCACTCTCTATATCATCTCCACCTCCCTCCCCCATCTCCACCACAGCTGGGCTCCCTCTGCTCCAGGGCTGGGACAGGAGCTGCTGTAGCCTGACCAGGAGCCTTCAGTGAGTGCAGTGGGGTTGCAGCACTGGAACCAACAAGGAGCAGAATGGGAAGCCAGGAAGCCGTATAAAGCAGCTGAGGGTTGGGAGCAAGGTTGTGTTGTAGGTGGGCGACGTTGTGCTTCATACAGCTTGTGGGCCCTAAAGCTCAGTTACAAAGTTCTAAGGGCAGAGACCCTTGTGTGGCTTATTTCCTTCGCTTTCAGCTCCACTTTGTTCCTCCCAGCTGGGGGCCTGTAGCAGGCAGGGTCCCTGCAATAGGGATGGGCTGGGAGCCCTTTGCCCTGAGCCTGACCTCAGGGGCAGGGCAAGGGATCAGCTTTGAAACTAGGTGGACAACAGTTGAGAGAGGCGGAAGGATAAGCCTCCATGTTAGCTGGGAAGGAGGGATGCTCGGCAGAGTCTGGGGTGGCTTTGGTGGCTCACAGGGAGGGAGATGAACAGCAGACCTGCCATTATCTTTCTATTTACACACGTACACGAAACCTTATCTGGAACTACAGGTCACCCATTGCCCTGGGAATGAAGCTGAACAGGAATGCTGAGTCTAATATATGCTCTGCATGGTGCTTTTGGTCACCACATCTTAACACTTTTTAGGTAGGCTGCTAGGCAGCATCATCCCCATGTCATGAATGGACTGAGCAATGCAGAGGTCAAGCACTCTGTTATAAGAAGGCTACATTCCTCTGGGAATGAGTGGTTGCTTTGTTGTGCTACCGAAGCTCCTGGAGTCCACGTGATCACTGGCCATGTAGTGGCATTCCTCGATATGCTCACTTCCGAATTTGCTGCTCTTTCACCCTAGTAATGTGTCCCCAACAAGAACGCTGCCAAAACCAACACAGCTGATGGGAGAGGTTGCTGGGCAGAGTTTGAATATCCTCGCTCCAGATCTTGTGCTGCTTTTGGAGCAGCTTCTGGAGACCACTAGCATGGAAAACATAACCCCAGAATTCCTTAGCTTTCCTCAGCTTCCCATATCGCTCCCATCTATGGGAGGTGAGGTACCCATTTTTCTATAGATCTGCAGCTTTGTAGCAAGCCTGCTGCCATGACATTCCTCCAAAGGCTGCAGAAGGGAACAGGGGAGCAGGTCCTGCTGTACAAGCACCCGCATCATTCAAGTAGCCTCCAGGCCTGCCTATGAAGTTGTCAGCTGCCCACCAATCCCTCCAGACAAGTGTGTGATTTTCTGTCAGATGTTGATGGATGTTTGGCTGCATGTGAGTGTTTTTCCTGTATGTCATCCCAGCTCTGTGCAGGTAGCTGGAACAACAGACCTCAAGTGAACTACCCAATAAGACCACAAGACCCGTTAAGGTGTGAAGGCATCTGGCCAGGTTTATTGTTGAAAAAGCACAGTACTAATATCCCACAGACTCTACCGGGGCACTAACACATGTATGCTCATGACAATGGACACAGCTCAGTCATTGGCGGGACTTTCCATGGCCCCCTAGGCTGGACAAGGACACTCCCTCTGAGATACATAACCACTACAAACAAGTTACGTATCACTCCTGACATATCTAGGTCCCAGCCTCAGATGTATTAGGGTACCAACATTGATGCATTCAGGGGCCTCCCATTACCTTGTACATATTGGTTGATGAAAATATCTCTATTGATCATGTTGTGTCTCTTTGTGCTTAAGATGAATGAACATGTTCCTGTTCTCTTTGGGGAATGTGCTTGGTATCAAAGTGTGCAGGTACCACCTTCCTGAAAAATCGGTAAAGCTTGACCACTACTTTAGTTCAGGCCTCAGGCCTCACCTCAAGCCTCTGATACAAGCTCTTATGATTCGGTCCCTCTTCCTACTACAGTGTTCATACTGAGCTGGTTGCAGTTTGCAGCTGAAGGTTGCTTGATGGTAATGGCCAGGGACTTCATTTAACTTGGATTAATAATCAGATTGTTGTGCACTGTTTCTTGCCCAGCTAGATCAGCTGTTAGCTGGAGTGATTCCCAGTGCTACACCTACAATTGCCACTGAAGTCAATTGAAAAAAACCACCCATTGATCACTTGTAACTGGCACCTAGGTGGGACGCACATTAGAAGTGGCAGAAAGAGGGAGGTG
>NC_133769.1:371925720-371933983 GCF_003597395.2 Chelonoidis abingdonii | reverse complement strand
AGTGTTAGTAACTTGAATACAGGTGAACACAGCACCACTGTTCAGTACAGACAGGAACATTTGTTTAGTCTCATTCCAGTACTTAAAAGCTTGGGTGCTCTGCACAGGAGAAATGCCCCAGATTAGCCCGATGAGGAGGCAGAGAGTTCAGCTTTGGGAATCCAAAAGTCCTGAAGCAGGGGCAGTCTTGGGTAGTCTGAGCCTGAAACATTAAATTTCAGTTCCAGCGGGGAGAGGCTGGGAGGAAATGAACAGAGAAGGCAAGAAAAAATCCGGTGCAAACACTTATCCAGTCTCTATCCCGTCTGTAGGGTGCCCCTTTTTCCATGGCAACTTTGGGGGAATGACAAGGCCACTATCCCCAGGAACATTTTATTGGTGTTGCTTTTACTAAGTCTGTTCCCTCTAAGTAACCCCAGTAACTGTGATTTGTCTGCAGGTATCTGAGTGGGAGCAGAAGTGGGCACCCACAGTTCACCCTTCCCGGGAGTGGGGAGCGCACAAACACCAGCAAGTTCTGAAAACCTCAGATTCACCATGAGACGATCACGCAGACTCATCCACCCTTTCCACTACATCCCACAAAATGAACAGTCCTTGTCAGATCCGGACTCCATTTCCCTTTTGGCGGGATGAACAGACCGTGGGTCAGGCAGGGAAGTCAGGATTCTGGGTTTTGCCTGCCATCCTGCCACTCAGTCTCTGTGTGACCTTAGCCAAATCCTGTGTTCCTGTGCCTCTGTTTACCTATTGGTATAATGGGGATAAGTTCAAAGTGACTTTCCTTTGCTAGGTGTTTTCAAGATCCTTCAGTGAAAGATGCTGCACAATATAATGATAGTTAGTGATGAGATTACGGAATGGTGATACCAAAGCCCTCTGTATTTAGAAAAAGTCTTTTTGTCCCCCATAGTCATTTCTCTCCAGGTCTGTTTGTCTACTATCTGTCTATCTCTGCTGAGCTTTCACAGGGCTTCAGACTCTATAGCGCTCCAGGCATTATCCCTAGTTTCTTCCTAATTAACTATAATTTTTAAAAATACACAAATATAGAAAACAGCCAATTCTCCTCTGACTCTGCACAGAGTCAAAGAAGGTCCCTCAGTTACTGTTTACTTCTAAAGCTGGATAATTAGCACAGAAGCAGAGACAAGCCTGTCCCCAGCCTGTTTACATACAGATTCCCGCTTCTCCCCTAGAGGCTGAGGAAATCCCACTGGGAAATGCATAGAACTATATTATGAATGGTGCAAGCCCCTAGGTTGGCTCTCAGCGTGGGATGTTGCTGCAGATGCTGGGGTCAGAGAGACGTGGGACACGGCTACTTTACAGGGATTCCCAGGAAGGACACTTCTGTTTCAGAATTCACAGGTACCCATCACTTGCTGAGGAAGTCGTCTGCAAGAAAAACTGAGTGCAACATGGGTGTGATGAGATAGAGAGTAAGTCTGTGGTCTTTTTCACTCTGTGCAGCCATTAAACATCCCAGGTCCTTGCCATAGGTGTAAAAGAGTTGCTCCGGTATCTGGCCAATGTCACTCTTCTCTATGTACCCTTGCCCATTCCAGCTGATGATCTGCGCTCCCAAGTGTCTGCATTTCAGTGGCACAGTGGATCCTTCAGGATGAAAGGTTTAGGAGATGTACAATCAAGGCTTAATTCTGAAACCTATGGCCCGTATTAGTTCAGGTCCAATGAGGCAAAACTACCATTGGAGTCAGAACTGAATAAAGATGTCAGGAGTTAGCTGTGTGTTAATGCACAGGCACTGTCACCTCCTTCCTCTTATATTTCAGAGCTGTGGCTTTTAATTGGGGATCTGTTATGTGACTTTTATCTGCTGGAATGCAAGGAGGTGCGAGGGGAGCTCCTCACTGGAACAATTAGAAAAAAAATCAGCATGGACAAGACATATTTTCTCCTAGTTTCCTTTGAGAAGTCAGCTGAACTGTTATTCTGGAAACTGTCAAAAACAATTTTTCTGGAAGCAGACATGCAGCTAGGGAAATTTCAGTCCAAATGCCTAAAATTTGGCAAACTTATAAGCAACTGAAAATGAGGTCTTCTTATTGAAGGTATCAGAACAGTCTTCACTAAAGGTCATGCCACTAGCCCTGCGTACAATGGCCAAACCACTTGTGTATCCCATTCAGCTCAGCTCTTCATCCCAATAATGTCAGTGGCAAGAAGTTCCACAGGTCAAATATGCATTATGTTAAAACAAGTTTCTTTTTATCAGTGTTGTATGTTTAGACTTGAAATGTAACTGAATGTTCCCTTGTCTGTGTGTTATGAGAACATTAGTAAATATATTGCCTGCTTGTACTTTTCTAACTTTCTTTATTGATAGATCCATATGGTTTAATGTCAGATGGGACCACTAGATTATCCAGTCATACCTTCTCTGTAACACAAGCCCATTAATTTTCACCCAGCTACCCTGTATTGATGCAAAGACTGTGTGTGCCTAAGGCTGGGTCTACACTAGGATTTTACATCATAGAATCATAGGACCACAGGGTTAGAAGGGACCTGAAGAGTCATCTAGTCTATTCCCTCTGCAAAGATGCAGGATTTGTTGTGTCTTACTCATCGAAGATTGATGGCTATCCACACTTCCTTAGAAAACTGCTATTAAAAGGAGCTTTCATGACTACCCTGACTACCATGACTACCCTGGCAACCTGCTCCATTGTCCTCCTCTTCTTACAGTTAGGAAATTTTTCATGGGATTTAATTTAAATCTGCTATGCTGGAGTTTTAACACATTGCCTCTTCTCCTTCCCTCAACTTTCTTCCAGCTCTTTATGGCAACCTTTTGAAGTATTTGAAGACTGCTATCACAGCCTCTCTTAATCTCCTCTTCTCTAAACTTAACATAGCTATTTCTTTCTGTCTTGATTATAATGCTTGTATTCCACCATTTTGTCATCTTTTTCATGAGAAGGTAGGCGGAAGAATTCTTACATTCACCTAGATATCACCTCTTGAGTAAGTGGATTACTTATGTGTCATAAACAGACAGTTAAGGGTTAATGCCTCTTTTACCTGTAAAGGGTTAAGAAGTTCACCTAGCCTAGCTGACACCTGACCAGAGGAACCAATGGGGAACAAGATGTTTCAAAAGGAAGCAGAGAAGTTTTTCCTTTGTTTAGCCAGTTTCAGTTTCAGCCAGAGTGAAAAAGTTCAAGGAACCAGCCTCTTATCAGAGTAGTAAGTTTTAGAAAGAGATAAATAGGTTTACGTTTATTTTCTTTTGTAAATTCTCTTTGTGCAATTAGGAAATAATCAAATTTGGGTATTCTTGTGTATACTGAGGGTTTTGCTCAGGGAACATCCTGTGTTTTAAATCTGTTTTCTGAGAGATCAGCTTGTACGCTATCTCCCAGAGGATTTTTTTTTTTTTACCTTTCTTTTCTTTAGTTAAAAGCCTTCTTTATAAGAACTTGATTGATTTTTCCCCTGTTTTTTAGATCCAAGGGAATTGGATCTGGTCTCACCAGGGATTGGTGGGGGGGGGCAAGGGAGAGGGAAGGAGTAATTCTTTTTTGTTTTAAGATCCAAGGGATTTGGATCAGTGTTCACCAGGGACTTGGTGGAGGACTTTCTCAAGACTATCCAGAGAAGGGAGTCAGTATTTGGGAGTGGTGGCAGCAAAACCAGATCTAAGCTGGCAGTTAAGCTTAGAAGTCTACATGCAGGTCTTCATATCTGTACCTTAAAATCCAGAGTGGGGGTGAAACCTATGACATTATGCTTATGAAAGAAATCCTGCCTATGGTGTAAGTAGTGTCTATATAGAAACACTCAGGCAGCGCTGCAATAGCATTTTAATTGTAGACAAGCCTTTAGGCAGATTTTACAAGAAAGCATTCAGTCTGGATCTGCTGACATGGAGAATTGGAGAATTCCACCACTTCCCTTCTCAGTTTGTTCCAATGGTTAACCACCCTCAGTGCTCAACATTGGCCATTATTTCCAGATGGAATTTGTCCACATCCAGCTTCCACCCATAGGGCCTTGTTCTGTCTTTTCTCCTCTAGATTACAGAGGCTATTACTATGCACAGGCTTCTGTCCATAGAAGTGTCGGCTTGATAATATTTTTGTAAGTTAAAGAGATGAAACCCTTCAAGTCTCTCACGGTCCGGCATTTTCTCCAGCCTCCAATCATGTTGGTGACTTTTTTCGCACCCTCTCCAATTTTCCATCCTTTCAAAATGTGGACCCCAGAACTGGATGCATTTGGTTTCGCCACATACAGAAGTAAAACCCATCCCTTGCTGCAACTCACTACTTCATTTTTTATGCCTCTGAGGATTGCATCAGTCCTTTTGGTGTTTTGAGTAGGTTTTAAACAATGACCTTTAAATCCTTGTCAGGGTCATTGCACTGCATAATATAGTTCCCCAGATTGTGGGTCAAGCCTGCATTCTCTGACTGTATTAACAGATTACCCGTGTAAATACTCTTACCAATGCTCCAGATCAATTGATATGTCTTCCCTGTCCTTAGTGTGACCAGATGTCCCAATTTTTTAGGGACAGTCCCAATTTTGGAGCTTCTTCTTGTATGGGAGCCTATCCCCCCCCTGCCTAGTCTTGATTTTTTACTTTCATTCTAGTCACCTTATCTCTCTTCCTCATTTTCAGTGCTCTGCCAATCTTTGAGTTGTCCACAGATTTTATCTGCATTGATTTTCTATTTCCTTTCAGGTCAGTGATGAAAATATTGAATAACATCAGGCCCAGAACTGATCCCCGCAGAACCGCACCAGAAAAAAGCCCCAGTCACTGCACGTGTTTTCTGAAGTCTCTCAGTCAGCAAGTCTTTGGTCCATTTATGTGTTCTCCAATGATATTGTAAAGTGTTAATTATTTTACCTCACTGTTTTCCCTTCATAAATTAAAATGGCATTGAAAAATCAAAGCTGATTGCATATGCACAGTTCCCTTGATAGACCAAATATTTACTCTAATAAAAGAATGAATTCAGGTTTACTTGACAAGACCGGTTTTCCATAAGCCTTGTTATTGACTGACATTATTTATATTCTTAGATTTTTTTTCTTGAACTAATCCCACAGCAGCTTTTCCCTTGTTTCCTAAACTTTCAAATCTTTACCTTCATTTTTAATAGTTTACTTTTAAAACACAGGAATTGACCTAAAACTTTTCTAAGATTCCTTTTCTTCTAATATACTAATAAACTCATTTTTCGTGAGCCTTAGCTTTGCCAAGCACGGATATTTAATTGATATCTTTAAAGTCACTTTTTGATTTTCATAACTGCCAATTTATATTGCAGGATATTTATCTCCCTTGTTCACATTTGTTATATAGTTTCCCATCACACCGAATTTCGACCTTCACTTTGCAGCTGAACCGAGTTTTTACCCTTCTTGACTGTGGAATTGTGATTTTTTCGCTATCTGATAATCTCCCAATTTTAATTCAAATTTTTTTGTCTCAATTTTTCATCCTAATAAGTTTTGCTGATAATTTTCCTCAGCTTTTGGAAACTAGAGATTTTGAAGCACTTAGTGTCTATAGATAGTATTAGTTGGGAGCTCTTCTCTTTTTGTCAATTTGAATGGAATTAGTTCCTTACCTATTTCCCACCCCTCCACCATGTGCCTCCTTGTTTGTCTCTTCTCTAAACTAAACAATCCCCGACTTTTCAGTCTGTTCTCCATTCCCATGCCTGTCTCGGAAATCCCCATTATATTTATTATATCATTTATATATAGGTGACCAGGTGACCAGAGCAGAACATATCCAGAGGAGTTTATTCTCTATCCCATTCCTTGGAATGCAAAGATTGTGTTTCATTTCCCTCTGCTGTGACTGATAAGGTGTTTCAGTTGAGTTGCTGTCTATCATGACCAGGTCTTTTCCAAGAGGTATGTTCTAGATGGGATGTTTACCCCTGGCACATGTCTTTAAAAGGTTTGGATTTGTTTCCACTTTCAGATTTTTGAGAAATCAGATAAATGTGTAACTCCCTACAACGTGAGTTATCTAGCCAGGGTTTCATTTCATTAAGGAACAATGATGGATAACCAGTATCTACGCTTGTGTTTCCTGCTGCTGCCTCTTAAGGTTCCTCCACCCTGACATGTAGGAATTATTGATGCACGGAGTATTATAAAATATTGAATTGGCATTAGAAGGGACAGTTGTTCATACTTCATTTCCCTGAATTATGAAAATGTCATTTCTCAGTGTGTGAAGAGCAGCCAGTCTGCTTCACCCACCAGAAACAGCCTCCAGTTGTGCATGTAGAGTCTTTGGCGCACTCTTCTTGCAGCGTCTGTGATGACCATTACATTCCAGGCGCCTCCATGACGATGATGCTCGTGCAAGATTGCTCCGGTATCTTGGGCCCAAAAGTGGCTCTTTCTCTATGTCCTTGCTCATCCGCGTGATGAATATGCTGCCCATGTCTGCATTTTCATGGCACGTATGCATCCTTCGGATGAAGGGTGTGTATGAGATGTACATACTCAGGCCTCTGATTTTGACCTGAGCCGTACTAGTTCAGGTTCAATGGGCAATACATTGGCATCGTACTGAATAAAGAATGTCCGGGTTAGCTCTGTTAGTCTTTCTGTGGAAGGCACTTGTCCTCTCTCCTCTTTATTTCGAGCTGTGGCTTTTAATGGGAAGTCTGTTCATATGTGACTTATTTCCTGCGGATGCAAGGAGTTGCTAGTGGGGGCATCGCCTGCCTCACGCAGATGTACTTCATTCACTGCTTTACAGCGATGGAGTCTGGGATCTTGGTGACCTTGGCTTTGGATCGCTATGTGGCCATCTATGATCCCCTGAGACATTCCACCATCCTGACAAATTCTGTTGTGGCCAAGATCGGACTAGCCGTGGTGCTACGTTGTGGCATAAGTGCATTGCCCTACCCCTTCCTAGTGAGGCGGTGGCCATACTGCAGAACCAACATCATCCCCCACTCCTTCTGTGAGCACATAACCGTGGTGAATCTGGCCTGTGCTGACACCCGCCTCAGTAGTTACTATGGTCTCTTTGTGCTCTTCTCTGTGATTGGTCTGGATGTGCTTTTTATCACCGTGTCCTATATCCAGATCCTCAGGGCCATCTTCAGCCTCCCCACAAAGGACGCCCGGATCAAGACTTTTGGGACCTGTGGCTCTCACTTTTGTTGCATATTATCTTTCTACCTTCCAGAATTCTTCTCCTCCCTCACACACCGGTTTGGCCACAAAGTACCCCTATATGTCCTTGTTCTCATTGCCAATGTGTATCTTCTGGTGCCCCCCTTGCTTCACCCCATCTTCTATGGGGTGAGGACAAAACAGATCCGGTATAGGCTGCTCAAGCTCTTTACTCATAAAGGGACCTAATTTTTTTAGCCTGGTAATCAGGATCTGTGCAGAGATGGCTGGTAACATGGTGCTGGGCCCTCTTTCCTGAATCAATTCCTGGACAGTCAGAGAGACATTAAACCCTTTATGAACTTATTGTGCTGTGCCAGCATGGCAATCTGGGGAATCAGCCCATGTATAATTCACTGGTTTGCCCCTTTTTAATTGCTGGAAGCTGGACCTCTGCAACGCCCCCCTTGCCCTGGCTCTTCCACCAAGGCTTCTTCCCTGCTGTGCCTCTTCCCCACAAAGGCCCCACTTCAGTTGCTCGCTTCTCTCTTCCCCTCCCCTTGTCAGTCACTGTATCCTTTTCACCTCCACTCTCTCCACTCCCAGACGTACGGGAGCCATTTCAGACTTTGTTAAGCGTTGCCACTCTAACTGTCTAGTTTTGTGGCAGAAGAAATGTATCTAATTCGTATATGAAGAAAAGAAATGTAAATGAATGTTTAACCCACTCAGCTCTAATACAAACATGTCCTGACATTTTGTGGAAAGTCACTTAAGGAACACCATTTAGAATTAAAATTTGAATGTATATGTGATGGGATCGATCACAGAGATCACCCTGGGACTGTCACCAGATGTTCTGAAATTACCCCTGAGCCAGTCTTCCCTGACACTGGGGACTCCAGAACCCTGTCTTGTTGAGCCAGACACGCCAGCCTGCTGCAACACAGACCCAGGGCCTGGGCCATGCCCCAAAGCAGCAGACTTAACTGAAAACAGCTCAACAAGATAGATTCATAGAATCATAGAATCAAAAGGTTGGAAGGGACCTCATGAGGTCATCTAGTCCAACCCCCTGCTAAAGGCAGGACCATTTTCCCTAAATAATCCCAGCCAGGGTGCGGTCTAGCCGGAC
>NC_133769.1:371918431-371919994 GCF_003597395.2 Chelonoidis abingdonii | reverse complement strand
TTTGCCGAGAGGATTTTACCTCTGTTTGCTATAAATGTGAACCTAAGGCTAGTGGTGTTCCTCTGGGATCTTTGAATCTGATTACCCTTTAAAGTTATTTTTCATCCTGATTTTACAAAGATGATTTTTACCTTTCTTTTTTTAATTAAAAGCCTTCTTTTTAAGAACCTGATTGATTTTTCCTTGTTTTAAGATCCAAGGGGGTTGGATCTGGGATCACCAGGAACTGGGGGAGGGAGATATTCTGGGGGGAGATAGTGAGTTTCCCAAATAACTCCTAAATGATTTGGGTGATGGTAGCAAAACCAGATCTAAGCTGGTAATTAAGCTTAGAGGTTCTCATGCAGGTCCCCACATCTGTACCCTAGATTTCAGAGTTGGGAAGGAACCTTGACACTTGTTCCTAAAATATAAGAACTAGGGGCCACCAAATGAATGTAATGGGAAGCAGGTTTAAAACAAATAAAAGGAAGTTCTTCTTCACACAACTCACAGTCAGTCTGTGGAACTCTTTGCCACAGGATGTTGTGAAGGCCAATATTATAACAAGGTTCCAAAAAGGACTAGACCTATTCATGCAGGATTGGTCCATTAATGGATAGTAGCCAAGATGAGCAGAGGTGTTGTCTCTAGCCTCTGTTTGCAAGAAGCTGGCAATAGGCGCTGGTGGACATTACCTGTTCTTTTCATTACCTCTGTGTCACCTGGAATGGCTACTGTCAGAAGACAGGACACTGAACTAGAAAAATCTTTGGTCTGACCCAGTATGATCATTCTCATGGTCACTGAAGTAGGACATGGTTGTGTTCACCTGGATGTGGTTGTCTCTTGTACTCTCTAAAGTAAAAGAATTATTTTAGCATCCTGTGCCTGGGGTTCCAGGGTGGCCCAAAGTGAGATTAACCAATTAGGGCAAACTGCGAAGACTGGAACTGACCCAAATGGGTGGTTATTCTAACTCTTGAATTTCCCAAGCCAGCAACAGAACAGATCTCACAATGATTTACTGATTACACGGAAAACAAAATACAATTCACTTACAGCAACCCAGCTTTTGGTTTCCACCAAGATAGAAAAGTCAAGTATGATGATGATTATATCAAGCAGAGTGCCCCGGGGTCAGTGATGGGGCTTGTTTTGTTCAACATATTCATTAATGATCTGGGTGATGGGATGGATTTCACCCTCAGCAAGTTTGTGGATAACACTAATCTTGGGGTAGAGGTAGATACCCTTGGGGGTAGGGATAGGATCCACAGTGACCTAGACAAATTGGCAGATATGGACAAAAGTAATCTGATGATGTTCAATAAGAGCAATGCAGAGTCCTGCATGCATTCCTACAGGCTGCAGACCAACTGGCTAAGTGGCAGTACAGCAGAAAACAACCGGGGGATTACAGTGGATGAGAAGCTGCCCGTAAGTCAAGATTGTACTTTGTTGCCAAGAAGGCTAAAGGCATATTGAGCTGCATTAGAAGGAGCATTGCCAGCAGAATGAGGAAAATGATTATTCCCTCTATTTGGAACTGGTGATGCCACATCTGGAGTATTATGTCCAGTT
>NC_133769.1:371906211-371918324 GCF_003597395.2 Chelonoidis abingdonii | reverse complement strand
TTGCATCAGTCCTTTTGTCCTTTTGAGTTGCTTTTAAACAATGACCTCTAAATCCTTGCCAGGGTCATTGCACGGCATAATCTAGTACCCCAGGCTGTGGGTCAGGACTGCTACCCTGTTCTGAGAGGATAAGATTGCATTGGACTCTATTAATACATTGACCTATGGAAATATTCTTACCAATGCTCCAGATGAATTGATATGGCTGCCCTGTCCTTAGGGTGAACAGGTGTCCAAATTTTTTAAGGACAGTCCAAAATATGGGGCTTCTTCTTGTATAGGAGCCTATTTCCCCTCATCTAGTTTCAGTTTTTTACATTTCCTATCTGGTCACCTAACCTATCTTCCTCATTTTCAGCGCTCTGCCAATCTTTGGGTCATCCACAAATTTTATCCTCATTGATTTTCTATTTCCTTTTAGGTCAGTGATGAAAATATTGAATAACATCAGGCCCAGAATTGATCCCTGCAGAACCGCACTAGAAAAAGCCCCTGTCACTGCAAGTCCTTTCTGACGTCTCTCACTCAGCTAGTCTTCGGTCCATTTTATGTGTGTTCCAATGATATTGTAGAGTGTTAATTATTTAACATCACTCTTTTTCCTTCATAAACTAAAATGAAATAGAAAAATCAAATATTATTGCACATGCACAGTTCCCTTGATAAACCGAATGTTCACCCTAACAAAAGAATGATTTCAGGATTGCTTGACAAGACTGGTTTTGCATAAATCTTGTCATTGACTAGCCTTCTTTATATTCTAAGAATTTTTTTCTTGAACTAATCCAAGACCAGCTTTTCCATTGCTTCCTAATCCTTTCAGATCTTTTTTTTTTAATCTTTACCTTCATTTTTTAATAGTTTATATTTAAAATACAGGAATTACCTTACATTTTTTGTAAGATTCCTTTTCTTCTCAATATACTTAATAACCTCATTTTTGGTGATCCTTAGCTTTACCAACCATGGATATTTAAGTGATGACTTTAAAGTCCCACACCTGTGTTTCCCACTGCTGCCTCTTAAGGTTCCTCCACCCTGCCATGTAGGAATTATTGATGCATGGAGTATCATAAAGTATTGAACTGGCATTAGAGGGGTTGTTGTTCATAGTTCATTTCTCTAAATAATTGTAGTGTTATTTTTCAGTGTGTCAAGAGCGATCAATCTGCTTCACCCATGAGAATAGGCTCCGGTAGTGCATGTAGTGTCTTATATTAACATTGTGTCTCCATTCAGGCATTAGAACTGCACCATCACCTTAAAGCCTGGACACGTACAGGAAGTTAGGGGAATGTACGGTACACACAGGTGACACCCTTGTGCCTCAGAGTTGGACACCTTCTTCCCTACTCCATGTCAGACTCCAACACAACCAGCTTCACCAACCCCTCCACCTTCATTCTGATGGGCATTCCTGGCCTGGAGGCGGCCCATGTCTGGATCTCCATCACCTTCTGCACCATGTACGCTATAGCCAAATTGGGTAACTTCACCATCCTGTTCATCGTAAAGACAGAGCAGAGCCTCCATGTCCCCATGTACTATTTCCTCTGCATGCTGGCTGTCAGCGACCTGGTCCTGTCCACGGCCACTGTGCCCAAAATGCTGAGCATTTTCTGGTTCAATTCCAGGGAGATCGATTTCAGTGCCTGCCTCACGCAGATGTATTTCATTCACTGCTTCTCAGCAATGAAGTCTGGGATCTTGGTGGCCTTGGCTTTGGATCGCTACGTGGCCATTTGCCATCCCCTGAGACATTCCACCATCCTGACAAATTCTGTTGTGGCCAAGATCGGACTAGCCGTGGTGCTGCGTTGTGGCATAAGTGCATTGCCCTACCCCTTCCTAGTGAGGCGGTGGCCATATTGCAGAACCAACATCATCCCCCACTCCTTCTGTGAGCACATAACCGTGGTGAATCTGGCCTGTGCTGACACCCGCCTCAGTAGTTACTATGGTCTCTTTGTGCTCTTCTCTGTGATTGGTCTGGATGTGCCTTTTATCACCGTGTCCTATATCCAGATCCTCAGGGCCATCTTCAACCTTCCCACAAAGGACGCCCGGATCAAGACTTTTGGGACCTGTGGTTCCCACCTTTGTTGCATATTATCTTTCTACCTTCCAGAATTCTTCTCCTCCCTCACACACCGGTTTGGCCACAAAGTGCCGTCTATTAGCAACAGAGTAAAATCCTCTTCAGCAAAAATGGACATACATTTTATAAAATGAGTAAACAACAAAATAATAAATTAAAATTCTTTGGCCTCTGCTCTTACTTACAAATTTGAAATGTTGATTGGATGGTTCAGAAGATTTGGAGAGCCTGATTGATGTCCGGTCCTTCTATAATTAAGAGGGTGAACTAACCAACAAGGAGCACACACAACACTAGCCTGCGCCTCACACCAAGATTCGAAAGTTTCTTGTCCTGCTTATATGGTTTTGGTTTGGCAACTGGTTATGTGTTCAGCAGGTTACCTGAGCTTCTTACCCTTTAAGTAAGATATTGGTGTCTTGTTGGCCAAGAGGGGTTTGTAGCTCGATGTTACCACAGGAGAGTGTTACCTCTTCCATTGTATAGTTATGTCACAAGTAATAACTATTTTCTATATTCGCTATTCTCACTCATCTGACAGATAATACTTTTATATACATCTTGTTATTCCACCCCTTGTTTCTTCTTTTCAAGCGGAATAAGTCCCGAGCCTCTTTGTTCTCTCCTTCATATGGGACAGGTCCAACCTCCTTAATTTCACTTTTAGTTGCCTCTCTAATTACTTTTCTAATGCTAGATATATCTTTTTTGAGACGAGTATTGGTATTTGGTCCTTAGACTGCCCTTTGTTGGGACACATTAGTTCGCCCGTCTCCGTATCTGAAAATTTAACTATTTATTCCTATCTTTATGTTCCCTGTTTTTAACCAGTTTCATCTCATAAAGAGATCGTCCCTATTATAAGCCATGAGTAAGTTAATTTACATAAGAGTATTTGGGTGAGGGAATCTTTGTCAAAAGACTTTGGAAATCTAAGTACCTGTGCCAATAGGAGATTCTCTTGTCGTATATGTTTTTTGCCCTTAAAAGACTCTTAATAGATAGATTAGTAAGATAAATTTCCCCTTTATTTAGAACCCTGTTTCTTTTGCCAAACAAAAGTTAGTTTATTTGTTGACAATTATCCCTTTAATCAATCGCTTACAACTAGTTTGCTCTGTACTTGATGTTTAGACCACTTAACTCTGGTCTTGTAATTGTTAGTAATCTACCTCTAGCAGCTAAGCCTGCTTTAGTGCATGCTATGGGCATTGTACGATCCTAGCTATTCATTTAAGTCACTGGTTGTAAAGAAAGTGTTTTAGTGGACTAATGGTTTACTAGAACTGCTAGTTGAGTATCTTCTACTAAATTCACATTTTGTAGATTTCTTGCAGATACTTTTTTGGATAATTCATCTGTTTTGGTCGCCTAAGTGATTTTTATTACTGTTAAGTTTATCAGTTAATTCTCGAAAGGCCTTTCGCGCAGTGACACAGTCACAATGCCTAGTATGACATCTTTCGCTTCGATATTTTCACACTACAAAAACCTGCAGTCTCGGATTTGGTAATTTCTGTCTTATGATTGTCAGTCTGTTTGAAGACTGAAGCAAAGATATTCATTTAGTTCTTCACAATGCACTGTCTGTCTTAAGCGTTCTATGGATATTGTAATCTCGTAGATCTTCGCAAGAGTGGTCGGCTGGCCCTGCTCTGGTATATATTAGGAGGATCTTGTCCTCTTTATGATCCGTATCTTGTTGATATAGGCATTTTGAGTTAGTCTAATTGTGTGTTTTTTCTGTTGTGGGCAGCTGTTTCTTTCTCAGTACGCATTTTTTTTGGCTTTTCTGTATTCATTTTATCACTTAATTGTGGCATGGTGTTTTTGTGTTGCGTTATATGGGACCTGACTGTGATAGAGTATTTGGATTTCCACTTTCACAGATTTGTTTTTTTATCTTGTTTACTTGTTTCTTTCTTCGTATCAGGTTTGTTAATTCCGCTTGAGGTCTCGATCTTTTTCGAGTTCTCTTTATGTTTTATTTTTTAAATGTGGCATTACATTTAATATGGACCTCTATTTTATGGTGTCTTGAAATGTCCATTTAGTTGAAGGGATTCACTCTAGTCGCTGTGATCTTTTAATATTTTTTCACAAGTGAATTAGATTTTATGTTGAGGGTTGGCATCCCATTGGGAACTGGGTGTCTGCGGTACTTGGAAAACAGAGTATTTGTGAGTTGTTTTCAGATTAATGTCTGCTGCTTGGGGCATGGCCCAGGCGCTGGGTCTGTGTCTGCGGGCCGTGCTAGCATGTCTGGATCTAACAAAGACAGGTTCTTGTTCGTCAAAGTGTTCAGGGAAGACTGGCTCAAGGGTATTTTCAGAAATTGTGACGTCCAGGGTATTGCTCTGTAATTCGCATCGTTCAATATACAGTGTGAAATTTTATTCTAACAGCATGTTCCTTCAGTGATTTCGACATGGTCAGAATATGGTTTGTATTAGAGCTGAGTGGGTAAACATTCGGATTTAATTTCTATTGCTTCGTTAGTGAGAATAGCGAATATAGAAAATAGTTATTTACTTGTTTGACATAACTATACAATGGAAGAGGTAACAGCTCTCCTGTGGTAACATCGAGCTAACAAAACCCCTCTTGGCCAACAAGACACCAATATCCTCTACTGTAACAGGGTTAAGAAGCTCAGGTAACCTGCTGAACACATAACCAGTTGCCAAACCAAGGACGCATATAAGCAGGACAAGAAACTTTCGAATCTTGGTGTGAGGCGCACGGCTTGTGTTTGTGTGCTCCTTGTTTTTTTGGGGGTTGTTCACCCTCTTGGGAATTAAGAGGACGGACATCAATCCAGGCTCTCCAAATCTTTCTGAACCAGTCTCTCACATTTCAAATTTGTAAGTAAGAGCAGAGCGCAAAGAATGTGTTAGTTTTTATCTTTTGTTGTTTCTCATCATTGTAAATGTTCCTTTTTGCTGAGAGGATTTTAGCTCTGTTGCTAATAAACTGTGAACCTATAACTTTGAACCTAAGGCTAGCGGGGGTTCCTCTGGGCTCTTTGAATCTGATTACCCTGTAAAGTTATTTTCCATCCTGATTTTACAGGGATGATTTTTACCTTTCTTTCTTTAATTAAAAGCTTTCTTTTTAAGAACCTGATTGATTTTTCCTTGTTTTAAGATCCAAGGGGGTTGGATCTGGGCTCACCAGGAATTGGTGGAGAGAGATATTCTGGGAGGAGGTAGTGAGTTTCCCAAATAACTCTTAAATGATTTGGGTGGTGGCAGCAAAACCAGATCTAAGCTGGTAGATAAAACTAGAGGTTCTCAAGCAGGTCCCCACATCTGTACCCTAGAGTGCAGAGTTGGGAAGGAACCTTGACACTTGTTCCCAAAATACAAGAACTAGGGGCCACCAAATGAATGTAATGGGCATCAGGTTTAAAACAAATAAAAGGAAGTTCTTCTTCACACAACTCACAGTCAGTCTGCGGAACTCTTTGCCACAGGATGTTGTGAAGGCCAATACTATAACAAGGTTCCAAAAAGGACTAGACATATTCATGCGGGATTGGTCCATTAATGGATAGTAGCCAAGATGAGCAGAGGTGTTGTCCCTAGCCTCTCTTCGCAAGAAGCTGGCAATAGGCGCTGGCAGACATTATCTGTTCTTTTCATTCCCTCTGTGTCACCTGGAATGGCCACTGTCAGAAGACAGGACACTGACCTAGAAAAATCTTTGGTCTGACCCTGTACGATCATTCTCATGGTTACTGAAGTAGGACATGGTGTGTTCACCTGGATGTGGTTGTCTCTTGTACTCTCTAAAGTAAAAGAATTATTTTAGCATCCTGTGCCTGGGGTTCCAGGGTGGCCCACAGTGAGATTAACCAATTCGGGCAAACTGCGAAGACTGGAACTGACCCACATGGGTCGTTATTCTAACACTTGGATTTCGTAAGCCAGCAACAGAACAGCTTTCACAATGATTTACTGGTTACACAGAAAACAAAATACAATTCACCTGCAGCAACCCACCTTTTGGTTTCCACCAAAATAGAAAAGTCAAGTATGATGATGATTATATCAAGCAGAGTGCCCCGGGGGCGGTGATGGGGCTTGTTTTGTTCAACATATTCATTAATGACCTGGATGATGGGATGGTGTTCTCCCTCAGCAAGTTTGTGGATAACACTAATCTTGGGGGTAGAGGTAGATACCCTTGGGGATAGGGATAGGATCCACAGTGACCTAGACAAATTGGCAGATATGGACAAAAATATTCCGATGATGTTTAACAAGGGCAATGCAGAGTCCTGCATGCATTCCTACAGGCTGCAGACCAACTGGCTAAGTGGCAGTACAGCAGAAAACAACCCCGGGATTACAGTGGATGAGAAGCTGCCCGTAAGTCAAGATTGTACTTTGTTGCCAAGATGGCTAAAGGCATATTGAGCTGCATTAGAAGGAGCATTGCCAGCAGAATGAGGAAAATGATTATTCCCTCTATTTGGAACTGGTGATGCCACATCTGGAGTTTTATGTCCAGTTGGTCCCCCCCCCAACTACAGAAAGGATGGGGACAAACTGCAGAGAGTCCATTGGAGGACAATAAAAATGATTACAGGGCTGAGTTACATGACTTACGAGGACAGGATGAGGGAACTGGGCTTATTTGGTCTGTACAAGAGAAGAGTGAGGGGGGATTTCATAACAACTTTCAACTGGCTGAAGGGGGTTTCCAAAGAGGTTAGAGCTAGACTGTTCTCAAAGGTGGCAGAGAACAGAACAAAAAGCAATGATGTCAAGTTGCAGTGGGAGAGGTCTAGGTTGGATATTAGGAAAAACTGTTTCACTCGGAGAGTGGTGAAATTACCTAGGAAAGTTGTGGTATCTCCATCATTAGAGGTTTTTAAGGCCCGGCTCCACAAAGCCCTGGCTGGGATGATTTCGGTAGAGTTGGTCCTGCTTTCAGCACTGGTTGCAAAAGATGATCTCCTGAGGTCTCTTCAATCCCTAATATTCTATAATTCTATACTTCAAAAAATGTTCTATCAACCTCTAAGGATTGTCACATCACCTCCCAGATCAGATCAGCAAGTATTTCTGATCTTACCCAAATACACACTACAGCCGATCCTTATTAACTGAATTAAGATTTAGTAAAAAAAATAAAAGAGAGAGAGTATTCATTGAAAGATCATTATACAGACAGACTTAATTCAGTTTCATAGTAGAGATGGTGTGCTTCAGATTTGCACAGAGTTCCTTCTCAATTTAGTCCATAGATTATTGTCCAATGTCAAAGTATTCAATATCAGGGAGATCTGGGGTGTAACTAGAGACCACAATCTTGTGTCTCTAGCTTACCCTGATGAAGCTTAAGCAGATCTGAAGTAAAAAGGATCAGGTCCCAGGAGCCATTTATACAGTTCCTTGGCAGCACAACTGTCATTAGGTGAACAATCAACTTTTGAAGTAACATTCTATTTCCTGAACATCACCAGCAATTAACTTCCTGGATTAAAATAACATAATTATACATACAGCAGTTTGTAGACAGTTTACCACAAACAGTAGAGAGACATATGGTCAATGATATTATTACACCCAGTTTTTATCCAATAATATTTCCTTTTGAACTTTGAATTAACAGAATACAGCCTTACACAGGAAGCAGTTGGTTACATGGTTCAGCTCTATCTCACTATAGGTAAGCAGACTACTAGAGTCACTCTCTTTTTCCAATTGTTTAACAAGACAAGTCTACATTTAAAGCTTTAGACTATCTAACATTGAATGACCCTAATTGCCATGTACATACTTTTCTAACATGTTTCTATAAATTGAAATTAGGTGACATGGGATAGCGCCTCGGGGGTCGTGGAATGCCTTCACTCCGCTTTTCAAAAAAGTATGCTAGTCTTGTCTAGCTGGTTATAGATGCAAAATCCTGTCTCTGGCGGGTTTGTGGTATTCAGCTCACCGCCAGACTGACTCTTCGCTGTCCACATCTGGTCGTCCCAAACCTGATCTTTGCGTCCGAAGTCTGGGGGCTTACCTGAACTCCCACCAGTACATCTCCATTCTGGTATTTGGGCTGCACCAGTCAGGTAGCATTTCTTTATTGGGCCTGACCTCCCCCTTTCTGTCTTAGGTTGTTCCCACTCCTTGGCATAGGACCAGTTGCTCACATTCCAATCCCTTGGTGCTTAAAAGCAGGGGATCAAATCCTTCCTCCTCTTACTCGGCTTGACCAGAAACCTGGTTTTTGCTTCCAGCGATAAGTTTCTCTACCTGACAGCAACTTTTAGGTTATTTTCGCCCTCAAAATGCCACGGTTGTGCTTTGCTCCCGTGTCTGTCTGTACTGTAACAGGAATTAAGAAACTTCACACGCAGACACGATGATGCCTCTTTGTCTTCCTGCCGTTTCGCATGCTCTTCCTGAACATCGGAAATAGGCCCAGCTGGATTTTCCTTCCCTTTGCTTCCTATGAAGAGATTTGCACGGTTTTAAACTGAACGTTTATAACAAAAGAAGAAAATCATGAACATAATCTGCATTAGAAATCTACAGGCTTTGTATAAGATTATAGAAAAAAGCGGGTCTGCTTTAAGATAGCCATTAAAACCAGTCCAACATCACATCAGTAAATACACCACAAGATCATCATAGGCGAATTCTGTTGCGTGTCCCTGGGTGCTATTACAGAGGTTTAGAAGAAATTTAGATACAGATGAGTTAGGGAGGAAACATTGTTTATCACAGGCTGAGCACACAACCAAACACAGCCTCACACATCTTTCGTAACAGCTCCTACGAACCGAATTGGATTTGGGGGTATCCTTTGTATTCCAGACATTATTGCGTATAATAATTGAAATAGAGACGTTATGAGGACCTTGTTTACATCCAGCTGAAAACAAAAAGCACAGGATAGTCCAATTTCCCCCTGACCTTTAACAATCCAGTTCTCTGATTGTCCCTTGGTAGGTGATATTGGTTAACCTTTCCCGGTAAAAGAACTCCTTACACTTACCTATTAGTTATTCCAGGGTTAACTCGTTGTATGTTATAAC
Source organism: Chelonoidis abingdonii (assembly GCF_003597395.2). Taxonomy (NCBI): domain Eukaryota; kingdom Metazoa; phylum Chordata; order Testudines; family Testudinidae; genus Chelonoidis; species Chelonoidis abingdonii. Next base: position 371,909,178 of record NC_133769.1, on the reverse strand, counting down.
TCTGGTGTGGGCCAGGTCTTATCACACTCCAGGTTGGAGATCGAGTACAGGGGCATATGGGCGCAATGTAAATGGTGCCATTATCGGGTCACGCACTGGATCGTAATGCGTCCATTCTGACATGCAACTCATGTGTCTATTGTACAGAAAAAAAATCAAATACCTATCACCCTTTCGCCATAATACAAGAATGAAGAGTCAAAACTATGCATTCCAAGCTACAGAGTGTTTTAACTTAGAATACAGAGTTGTGTATAAGCATACCACTGTTCAGACAGGCAGGAACATTTGTTCAAGTCTCATTCCGTACTTAAAGCTTGGGTGCTCTGCAAGAAATAAGTGCCCCAGATTTGCTGAGGAGGATGCCAGAGAGTTCAGCTATCGAGGATCCAAAAGTCCTGAAGCAGGGGCAGTCCGGGAGGTCGGACTGAATCGAACATTGATTTCGTTCCCGAGGAGAGACTGGGAGGAAAGACAGAGAGGAGCAAGAACAAATCCATTGCAACACTTATCCTCGCTAATCCTCATGCAAGGTCCAACCATTTCCATGACATCTTTGTGGGGAAGAGACAAGGCCACTATCCCAGAACATTTGTAACTTGTGTTGCTTTTACTAAGGTCTGTTCCCTAAGCAGTAAGACCCAGTAACTGTGATTTGTCTGCAGGTCTCTGAGTGGGAGCAGACAATGGCATCCCAGTTCCACTTCCTCGAGGTGGCTAGCGAAAGAGCTCAGAGAACCGAGCAGATGTCTCAAAAACCTCAGATTCACAGGAGCCGATCAACGCGAGCTTCATCCACCTATATCCACTCATCCCACAAAATGAAACAGTCCGTTGTCAGAACCGATCCATTTCCCTTTGGTGGCGATGGACAGACACGTGGAGTTCATTGTTGCAGGAAGTCCGGATCTGGGTTTTGCTGCCATACTCTGCCCAAGTACTCTTCGTGACCTTAGCTGATCAAACTGGTGCCGTGCCTCTGAATTACCTATGAGTACAAATGGCGTACTGTTCAAAGTGACTTTCCTTTGCTAGGTTGTTTATCAGGCATCCTTCGTGAAAGTGTGCTGCACGGATATAATGATAGTTATGATGGTTACAGGAATGGTAATTCATACAAGCCCTCTGTTATTTCAGCGAAAGTCTTTTGTCCCCACAGTCATCTCTCTCAGATCTTCTGTCCTACTATCTGTCTATCCTGCTGAGTATTCACAGGCGTCAGGACCCTATGGTGACTCCAGGCAATTATCCTAGTTTCTCCCTAATTAACTATAATTTAAAAAATACAAATATGGAACACAATTCCCTTACTCTCATTGCACGATTGCAAGAGTCCCTCAGTTTCTGTTTACTTCTAAGCTGTCCAATAGAACCCGAAGCAGCGACAAGCCTGTGCCCGCCTGTTTACATACAGATTCGCGCTTCTACTATGGCTGAGGTAACTCCCACTGGAGATGTATAGATACTATTTTGTGAAATGATGCACGCCCCTAGTTGCACTCTCAGCGTGGGATGTTGCTACAGATGCTGGGGTCAGAGAGATGTGGGACACGGCTACTTTACAGGGATTCCCAGGAAGGACACTTCTGTTTCAGAATTCAAAAGTACCCATCACTTGCTGAGGAAGTCGTCTGCAAGAAAAACTGAGTGCAACATGGGTATGATGAGATAGAGAGTAAGTCTGTGGTCTTTTTCAGTCTGTGCAGCCATTAAACATCCCAGGGTCCTTGCCATAGGTGTAAAGATTGCTCCGGTATCTTTGGCCAAAATGTCTCTCTTCTCTATGTACCCCTGCCCATTCCAGCTGATGATCTGCTGCCCCCAAATGTCTGCATTTCAATGGCACAGTAGATCCTTCAGGATGAAAGGTGTTAGGAGATGTACAATACAAGGCTGAATTCTGAAACCATGGCCTGTACCTAGTTCAGGTTCCAATGAGGCAAAACTACCATTGGAATCAGAACTGAATAAAGATGTCAGGAGTTAGCTGTGTGTTAATGTACAGGCACTGTCACCTCCTCCTCTTATATTTCAGAGCTGTGGCTTTTAATTGGGGATCTGTTATGTGACTTTTACCTGCTGGAATGCAAGGAGTTGCTAGGGGGGCTCCTCACTGGAACAATTAGAAAAAAAACTCAGCATGGGCAAGACATATTTTCTCCAAGTTTCCTTTGAGAAGTCAGCTGAACTGTTATTCTGGAAACTGTCAAAAACAATTCTGCTGGAAGTAGACATGCAGCTGGGGAAATTTCAGTCCAAATGCCTAAAATTTGGCAAACTTATAAGCAACTGAAAATGAGGTCTTCTTATTGAAGGTATCAGACAGTCTTCACTAAAGGTCATGCCACTAGCACCGCGTACAATGGCCAAACTACTTGTGTATCCCATTCAGCTCAGCTCTTCACTCCAATATTGTCAGTGGCAAGAAGTTCCACAGGTCAAATATACATTATGGTAACAAGTTTCTTTTATCAGTGTTGTATGTTTAGACTTGAAATGTAACTGAATGTTTCCTTGTCTGTGTGTTATGAGATACAGTAAATATATTTGCCTGCTCTACTTTTCTATTTTCTTTATCGATAGATCCATATGGTTTAATGTCAGACGGGACCACTAGATTATCCAGTCATACCTTGTCTGTAACACAAGCCCATTAATTTTCACCCAGCTACCCCTGTATTGATGCAAAGACTGTGTGTGCCTAAGGCTGGGTCTACACTAGGATATTACATCATAGAATCATAGGACCACAGGGTTAGAAGAGACCTAAAGAGTCATCTAGTCTATCCCTCTGCCAAGATGCAGGATTTGTTGTGTCTTACTCATCGAAGATTGATGGCTATCCACACTTCCTTAGAAAACTGCTATTAAAGGAGCTTTCATGACTACCCTGACTACCATGACTACCCTGGCAACCTGCTCCATTGTCCTCCTCTTCTTACAGTTAGGAAATTTTTCATGGGATTT